>NC_091124.1:13505000-13805000 GCF_040183065.1 Periplaneta americana
ATTCTCAATTTAATTCCGCTCATCCCAATAATTGCACTTTGTTGATGTTTTAATTACTATCCAAAATAACTCATACATCAAATTGAGCAGTAAGAAGCAGTACAGAAACAAATAACAACTTGAAAAAGAGAGATTTTTTAAAGTGTTGTGGAAGAGTAGAGGACGGGTTATTACACGTAAGTATGCAATTTTTTTAAGTGAATTTAAGTTTTTACCGAAAATGTAAAGGAAACGAAGCCAATAGCTGAAGTACTGCACAACTGTATACCTGGTAAGGTTTATCTTTTCTCAGTAGCAATAAAACCAAGTCCCTTCAAATGAGGGTGGAGATTATAGGAGGGTTGTAAATTTTCAGGATTCCTTTCAAAATCTTGTTATTGTACAGGCTGCCGGAACTCAGTTTCTTGAAAGACAAGTTCAGTGACGGAACTACACAGTACGAAGAGAGATATTTTGTTATTTTATTTTGTGCTACAGAATCTATCAACTAGTCCCTTCCGCCACTGGATGGATGAACGGCACCGCTCCACTCCCCCATCCCCATAACAACACAGACGAAGTAAGACATATCTCCTTTCTCTCTCTTTTCACAGTGAGTCAAGATACATCTCACAACCTTTAATAACATTTTTAACAAAACCTACATAATGCAGTTAGTCCTAAGTCTGTTAAACTGGGAAGGAAAATGTTGCAGTCGGGGGTCGATGTAGAATAGTAGTTTCGGAGCCAATTCGAATGTGCTGTAAACCAGGAGCCAACTCGTAAATTCGGAATTTATACTCTGAGAGCCAATTCGGAAACACCGATGTAATTATCATGTAACTGATAACCTGCACACAGTAAACAAATCTTAATTTGAAAAATCTATAAAGCTGTGTTTGAGATTTGCATATTCTTGACTTATCCCCTTCAGGCCTTATATATATATATATATATATATATATATATATATATATTAGTGTACGTTGTTTCTTTTTTTGGAATGTCTTCGATAATTTTAAATATTTTGAAAAATTCAATATGATAGAAATGGAGAATATTATTTTTGAAACATTTCTATACCTGAATTAAAAATAAAATTTAAAATTCTGGGGCTCCAGGGGTAAAAATTTCCCCAAAATTTTTATTTTCTGTGAAGACTTGATTTGGGAGTTTTGGATCCCCAGAATGATTAAGTGACCAGTTTTTTTTTCAATCTTTTAAAATATAAATTTAGGAAAGGTGTGTCTGGTGTACATTCACAAGAGCGAGTGTGAATCCGATCTAAAACGAGAGGACCCCAAGATCTGGCTGCTGGACAGAAGTTTCGAGTGGCACTACCTGGCTGCAGACTTCACGCAGTACTTCCGCATGATGCTGGTACACCAGGGTCTCCCCCCAGTGGCAGTTCAAATTCACGCCCATGGACCTAACACCGTGGGCTGAGCAAATGTTCGTGTTGATCGCACCGCATCTGCTCCAATCTGATGTGAATAACCCACTGACACAGAGCGTGGACTGGTGTGACATGCCGTATAACCACCTCGACCCTGCGATCTTAATTTAACTAATTTATTTCTAATTAATTCAATTAATTTTAAATTACTCTTAATTTATTGCAATGTAATCTATTTTGATTAATTAATTTTATACAGAAAAAAATTTGTAAACAGTGTAAGAACTAAAATTAAAATAGATTATACTATAAAAAAAAATTTAGGACTGAAAGGGTTAACAAAGATTATATGAGCAAAAAAAAAAAAATCTGTCGAGATAATTCCTTAAAATAGACAGTTTCTAAACCATGTTCTCTGTCTCGTCAATGTTGTGGCACCTTGAACTACCTTGCAGTATCCATATCGGAGTAACAGTGATACATAAATTTTAACAGTTGAGAGTTCCGGGTTTTGTTGACATTTGAAAACAGTGTGAGACACGATAGGCTGGTCATAATTTTCTCATCCATTCAACAGTGGCACCAGGTAGTTGCCGAAAGCCCCAAAGCCGCCGAAAACTCCATTAACGCCGTCGACAATATTCGCCCCGAAGCTTCTAGAGCCTTGGAACTCTTCCAGTAGCTTGTTGCAGTGCGCGGATTCTCCGACTTCAGCAGTTGCCATGAAGCACAGTCTCTCTCTCAAGCAATTCGTATCGCAGCCCCAAGCAAGAGACGTGTCAGCATTTTTCACATAATGTCTGGAAAGCGGGAAACAAATTTGTTATTGTCATGTATTGTGTTTTACTGCCGAGCGCAGACACATATTTCACAACAAGGATTTATACTCCATCCAGAATTAGAAAGGAATTGACAGTTCAGCGACTTCATGCGGTCTGAGCGATAGCCTTGCAAGGCAACCAGTCAGAAGTGGCCGATTACCATGGAAAAGGCACATTGTTTTCACGCGGTAGCTACGTAGCTGTCCTGTTAAATAGTAATATGCGTTACAAGAGCGGTATGTTGACGTTTTCATGTTCGAGGAAAAGATTGAAAAAGCGAAACGTAGTTGAGCTTTTTTAATTTCCGAGAACATGAAAACAAAACATACCGCTCGTGTATCGTACATTATTTTGTGCGAAGATCGTTTATTACATACCTGAAAGACGAATTTCTAATTAGTTGCAATTAAATCTCCATGTTGGTTTCTGTTTAATGACGGCAACTTCGGAAAACCAAAATATCTTTCCTCAACATTGTTGCTATAAAATGTTTTCTGTGTTTACTATACTCCAGCAGGCCGTGATATACGTCTGTCTTTTTTTCCCCCAGTCTATAAATGCGAACTTAAAACAAACGGTAAGGTTATGTAATGATTTATTTTTCATTTTAATATTTTAACAATATTATTTATATAACATATTGCAGTAATAACATCGGCATCTGGAATCTTGTTGATTTTTTCACGGCTTCCTTAATGTTACTTGTATCAGGAATGCAATAAGTTTCGTGGGATAGTAGACTTTACTTAATTTTTGCAAATATTTAAAAACAATAATTAACATTGCAATTTAGGTGAAATTGCAGCGGTAAGTTTCCAATTTATAATTATTACTATGTTAAACGTCTCTAAAAATAATATGTTAAAAGCCTAAAGCAGTAAAATGAATATGGCGCTTAAGCGGTAAGAAGAGGGAAATTGTTATGTGTGTTAGGTTGGGAATACTGTATGTGGTATTTCACACTTACCGCGTATTGGTTTTATGCGGAAAGCAAGCAAATACGCACGATCTCGCACAAAATATTTTTCATATTCATATTCTTTAGTTGCCTGAAGGTACAATAGGAAGGTTGGTTGAGTGGAAGAGAAGGCCTTATGGCCTTAACTCTGCGAGCGAAAATAAAACATTATTATTATTATTATTATTATTATTATTATTATTATTATTATTATTATTATTACAAGTGACCTCGCCAGTGTAATAATAAAATACAATGTGTCAATATTAAAAATATTAAAAACTAAAAAATAATGAAATTTAACTAAAATATTACATCATTTAAAAAAAAATTCATTCACATTATAATAAGGATTATTTTGTAGCCATCTCTTAATCTGAAGTTTAAATTGTCTTTCATCAGTATGTGCTTTTATATTTATACTTTTATTGCAGTAATTACATAACTAGATTATATTTTTTGCAACGTGACAAATGGTACGTTTACTGGTTTCATAGTAATGCAGATCTTCTATAATCGTATTTATTTTTTATTTACCAGAGCTTCCTCAAATTAGAGGCTGCCATTAGACAAAGCATACAAAACAATACTTACTTACAAATGGCTTTTAAGGAATCCGGAGGTTCATTGCCGCCCTCACATAAGCCTGCCATCGGTCCCTATCCTGAGCAAGATTAATCCAGTCTCTACCATCATATCCCACCTCCCTCAAATCCATTTTAATATTATCCTCCCATCTACGTCTCGGCCTCCCCAAAGGTCTTTTTCCCTTCGGCCTCCCAACTAACACTCCATATGCATTTCTGGATTCGCCCATACGTGCTATATGCCCAGCCCATCTCAAACGTCTGGATTTAATGTTCCTAATTATGTCAGGTGAAGAATACAATGCGTGCAGTTCTGTGTTGTGTAACTTTCTCCATTCTCCTGCAACTTCATCCCTCTTAGCCCCAAATATTTTCCTAAGCATTTTATTCTCAAACACCCTTAACCTATGTTTCTCTCTCAAAGTGAGAGTCCAAGTTTCACAACCATTAAGAACAACCGGTAATATAACTGTTTTATAAATTCTAACTTTCAGATTTTTTGACAGCAGACTGAATGATAGAAGCTTGTCAACTGAATAATAACAGGCATTTCCCATATTTATTCTGTGTTTAATTTCCTCCCGAGTATCATTTATATTTGTTACTGTTGCTCCAAGATATTTGAACTTCTCCACCTCTTCAAAACATAAATTTCCAATTTTTATATTTCCATTTCGTTGAATATTCTCGTCACGAGACATAATCATATACTTTGTCTTTTCGGGATTTATTTCCAAACCTATCTCTTTACTTGCTTCCAGTAAAATTCCTGTGTTTTCCCTAATCGTTTGTGTATTTTCTCCTAACATATTCACGTCATCCGCATATACAAGCAGCTGATGTAACCCGTTCAAGTCCAAACCCTTTCTGTTATCCTGGACTTCGCTAATGGCATATTCTAGACTCTAGAGCAAAGTTAAAAAGTAAAGGTGATAGTGCATCTCCTTGCTTTAGCCCACAGTGAATTGGAAACGCATCTGACAGAAACATACTACATCATTTTCAAAAAAATTAATTCATATTATAAAAAGGATTATTTTGTAGCCATCTCTTAGTCTGAAGTTTAAATTCTCTTCCATCATTTTGTGCCTTTATATTTGTAGGTATCTTATTATATACTTTTATTGTAGTAATTACATAGCTAGATTCTGTTTTTGCAACCTGACAAATGGTACATTTACTGGTTTCATAGTGATGCAGATCTTCTATAATCGTATATAATTAGTAATATTCTTGTTTACATACATTAAAAGTTCAAAAATATATAAATTGTAGACTGTCATAATTTTTCATTTCTGAAAAGAGATCTACATAATAGTCTGGGTGGTGACATTGTTGTAATACGAACTGCCTTTTTCTGCAGTAACAGAATGTTTGGAAGATCAGAACTATTCCATATAAAAGTAGTCCATATCTAATAACACTTTCAAATAGTCCGCAGTAAACTTGTTTTAAATAATGTTTGGGAATCTTGTACATGAGACTTCTCAAGAGATAAATTACTCTAGAAATTCTTTTACATACATAACTGACATGGTTGTTCCACCTTAGTTTAGGATCCAGATACATACCCAGCATCTTTGCAGACTCATTTATCACATTATTTTGAGTTTGTTTCAAACTTAGAGTTAACATCATTAACTATAAATTCATTAATTGAAAACCACTTTCTTATTTCAGCAAATACAGATTGCTTTATAAAAGCTAACTCAGCAGTATTATTATGTGTGATAACAAAAGTTGTATCGTCAGCATACATTATAGTTTTAGCCTACACAATGTATGACAAGTCATTTATCATAATAAGAAACAAGAATGGACCAAGAATGGAGCCTTGAGGAACACCACATTTAATTGGAGCTACAGCACTTTTTTCCATTTACATCAACAATAAATTCTGTGAAATATCGTAATACAATGCGTATTTCATATTATTTTGCCATATAATTAAAATTTGCAGCCATGAAGAACCGAAATTTGCAGCCATGAAGAACCGTTTAACTGAGAAATGGAGAATGTAGTATAGCCTTTTTTCTCGAAAACTGTATGATATTGGCTGTTCATAAACAAATTCTGATAACAAAAACCTATGTAAAGAATTGATTGGTGGTAGTACCATTTCCCATAACAAACCGGAAGTAGGGGTACCTGTGGTCAAGTTCGAAATTTCAAATGAGAACATAGTCATTGAAGTTACCATTGGAAACTACTTTTAAAAAGAAACAACTTTTACTGAAACTTTTTTTCTAGCTTTTATTGTTTACTCACAAAACAACAAAAATTTCGAAGTTCAACTCAGGTACCTACTTCTGGTTTGTTACGGGAAATGGTACTACCACCAATCGATTCTTTACATAGGTTTTGGGCATCAAATTTTTTTATGAACAAACAGTATCACACAGTTTTCGAGAAAAAAAGCTGATGCGGGTTGTCTGAAACACCCGGTATATATAGAGTGTTTAGAAATACAAGGCAAAATTTCAGGTTGGATTCCACATATGTAGAGGATAAAAAATGTTACATAAACATGGGTCCGGAAATTGATATTTTTGAGATATCTGACATTGAATTATGTTAGTGCTGCAAATTAATGGTACAGAATCAACTCGGTACAGTACATGTAGCTAGTCGTGGCTGGTAAAGATACACATACTGTCCTTATGATTTATTTATAGAGCCAGATATAGTACCAAAAATTAAACTCAGACTCATTAAATGCACTTGACAGTGGAAATGACATAGAAATCAACACCGGACAGATTACTAAACAGTGACCAAAGAAATATCAGCAGGAAGAATACAAATTAGGACGTCCTATGTTACGATTGATGGAGTGATTAAAAAAATTGAGAAAGTCGACAATTAAAAGATATTGCTCAAATAAAAAAAAAAACTAATGTAGTTTTGTGCAGTCAAAAACAGTAGCTTTCATAGCTTGCATTTGCTTAATAATAATAATAATAATAATAATAATAATAATAATAATAATAATAATAATAATAATAATAATAATAATAATAATAATTTTTAGTTGGCACTAAAATTACGGGTTTTTGATTGTTCGTGTTTTTTGACATAGAACAATAGTCCGTCTCAGGAATCTGTAGGTAGAAATAAGAAATAGGCCTCTCCGCAAGTAGTATGTGGGAGGACAGGACCAATGACCACTCTGAGCGGAGGCATTGGTTGGACGAAGCTACCAATCGCTTGCAGGAAGGGGATCTTTCTATCTGAACAGTCTACCACGAGCATCTTACCCCTTAGCGACCTCGAGCTGATGCTGCCCGCAATACACTCCGGCACAGATAGACTCCGCCCCCATATGCGTCAAGTCACTCTACAGATTCCTGGAACGGACCATAGTCTCCCTCCTCACTAGTTATGGAGGGATAGCTTGGGAATTGACCGTCACGTAAAAATGAAGTCTCATGTTGTCCTCGTATTTCCCTTGTTCTCCTTTTATTTTCCTTGTTATCGTTATCTTTCACTTCTTCTCCTTATTTTACCCTTGTTCTACTTGTATTTCCCTCGTTCTCTTTGTCTTTCCCTTCTTCTTATATTCACCTCGTTCTCCTCGTCTTTCCTTCATTCTGCTTGTATTCCCCTTATTCTTCTTGTCTTTACTTTATTCTTCTTGTGTTCCCATTGTTCTTCTTGTTTCTCTTGTATTCACCTTTTTTCTTTGTACTTCCCTCGTTCTCCTTGTCTTCTCCTCGTTTCCTTATCCTTTTTATATTTCCATTGTTCTCCTTTTATGCTCATTATTCTCCTCTTATCCCCATTGTCCTCATCGTCTTCCTCTTGTACAGTTCTACTCCTGGTATGCCTCAGGTTTTCCTTTTATTCCTCTTTTTGTTCTTATATTCACCGCATTCTCTTCGTATTTCCCTCGTCCTCCTTGAATTCCCTTTGTCTTTCTTATATTCACCTTGTTCTTATGCTCCCCTTGTCTTCCCCTTTTACTCCTTGCCTTTTCCTTGTTTTCCTTGTCTTACTCTTATTTTACTTGTATTCACTTCGTTCTCTTTGTCTTTCCATCGTGCTTCTTGTCTCCTCACGTTTTCTTTGTCCTTCTCTTCTCGTTCTTTGTCCTATTATTCTTTTTTACGCTTGTTCTCCTTGTACTCTGTTTGTCCTTCTTGTAGTCCTTTGTCTTTCTTGTATTTATATTGTTGTTCTTGTATTCCCCTTTGACTTAGAATTATGTCTTTCTCCACACTACTTGAGGGTAACTTGGGAATTCACCGTAACATAAAAAATGTAACTTTCTCTCCTTTGTTTTCCTTGTATTCCCCTTGTTCCTCTTGTCTTCCCCATGTCCTTCTTGTATTCCTCTTGTTTTCCTTCTGTTACACTTTTTAAAACTTAACTTGTGCATTTTATGTCTTTCTTACTACGAATAAACGATTTATTTTACAGGAAGTTCAGCTTGGCTACCGGTCGAGAACACGCGCATCAGATATGTTTGCACCGCCAGCATAGGCTACGTTATTATCAGGCTGTAACATCCCCTGAATTTTTACTAATACAACTTTGCTTAATAATAGCATGCACACAGTTATATGTTTATTTCATAATGAGTACCCTACTTAGGGTTCTAACCGGTGTTAACAGGAATTGTTCAAACTGGTGTCCGTTTGCATTCAAACATTTCCCGCTTACTTTGATGAAATTGTTACTCACACTCATATGTTCTACTGTTTCCGTAATGCTTGCAGTTTCTCATCTTATATTGTTTCTTAAATTCGTTTATAGTGTTGGGGTTATTCTTGTATACCTTAAATTTTTAGTTTTTTTTTAGGGTGTAGTTAACAATTTCATCAACATATGTCGAAATGTGTGAATGCAGACGGACGCCACTTTGAACAACTAAGCTAGTCAGTTACCGGTACATAGGTATAATACAGTTTAATACTCGTTATGAAATAAACATGTAATTGTATACATACTGTCATTAATCAAAGTTATATGAGTAAAAATGCGCAGGGTGTTACTTGGGAATGTATGTCGGCCATGCAAACATGTCTTATGCGCGTGTTCCCGGCCGGAAGTCGAACTGAACAAACTATACCAATATTGCTTACCTTGCATATTCTTGCAGAAGACTTACGTTGGTAGCCATTTTATGGGTTAATACATCGAGATCTGCGGGTGAAAGAGATGGCACTCCATATGCTTCTTGGAAAGAGTATAGTTTAAACCAAGTGGGAGTTGAGTTTCCATGTATGTTAGCATCTGTCAGGTTGAAAATCCACGTATCGATGTCAAGTATGTTCTGAAAAGGAATCGAAATTGAGATGTAATAACTAATTCGAGATATATATGTAAAAATGCGTAAAAGTAACTTTTTATCTCCAGTTTTATTTATAGTGGTTTTAACTTCAACCTCATTTCGCAACTGTCGATTGTTTGCCTGGAGCGGCACATTGTTGCTGATAATTTGGACTCCTGCCATCTAATGGCCAGACCGCTTACCTCCACATAATCTAGCGATTCTAGCGGTCATGCCGTGTACTGGATGGCGCAGATAAATGTACCTCGCCTCCAGTTTGAATGCGAATGCGATATTTTGAATGCTTGAAGTTCCATTATCGTATTCTACCACAAGGAAATGAGTAAACAGCTACAACAATGGACAGTTTTATGCAATCATCGATTGTTGGCATTCTTCCTGTCAGTATTTCATCAGTCAGCAGTTAGCAGTCGAATTACGCGTATCTGTTCGCATTCTGTAAAATGATTTAGTCGATACAAGAAAGAGTGGAAATTGTGGAAGCATATGTGAAAACAGGTTCGATTAAGGAAACCCGCGAAATTATCAGGGTCAAGTTTCCGGACAGAGGACAACCGGCAAAGAGAGCAATACAGGGTTTGGTTAAAAAGTGGCGCGTTACGGGATCTTTGTGATTTTACCCTCTTTGGTGATATCTGGTATTAGTTGGCAACACTGAAGAGACGGCCAAATTAGCCTTTTAGGAACGGGTCTTACGTGATTCTCACTAGGGATGGGAGGTTATTGGAAAATAACCGGTTATCGGCTAACCGGTTATTTTAAAATAAATTTAACCCGAAGGAAGTTAACCGATCAAGAATAACCGGTTAACCGGTTATTTTCCGGTTATTATTATTATTATTATTATTATTATTATTATTATTATTTTTTTTTTTTTTTACATTTTAAAGTCAACAGGAAAATAAAATGAGAGGTTATTTGCTATAGAAATCAAGGAACACTTTGTAATCGACTGTAAACTAACCAGAACATAGTTGAAAGAACGTCATTAGATGCTGAATATCATCAATAGACTTCGTTGAATTGCCACACGCAGCATGCAATCAGGTTGCCGATGTACGGTAATATAGAAGAGGTGAGCGACCTCCCGGTCTCGTAGTATAAGCGGTTCATGTTAAGAGATGTGACTGGTCCAAATAGATGGAGCAGCTACAGTTAATGCATACCTATGTAAACACTTGTTTTTGCATTACTGTGGTTGGAATAGTCAAAACTTAACATTTGTTCAGTGCAGACTAGAATTCAATCAAACTTACTACAATGAAAGTGTTGCTGTTCCAAACAATTGCCCCTGGAATACCCTTACCCCCGCAGCCAGTCTTGACCCGTTGAAAAACGTGGTTGGATGCTATCAATTATTATGCAGAATATTACGGCAAAATAATGGAGGTAATTTATGCATTGGATAGCACAGACAGTTCCGCTGTTGCAGCTGTAAAATCATTGCCTTCTGAACAGCTATTGGAAGATATTCTGTTCATTGATTCTAATTTTAAAATCGTGTCCAAAAGCATCACCTTGTTAGAATCGTTTAAACTACAACTCTCAGAAGCCCTTAATGTAGTGTAAAAAGTATCACAAACCGTTATTCAAAACAACAATTCACTAATTTCAGAAAAAGTGAAATATAAGTTGAGAAACATTATTGCTAAAAATTCTGCCTATTCACAACTTTGTATTATAAATGATGTACTATCAGGTCACGACAAGACATCTGAAGTTGGTGTACTAAAGAGTAGTGACTTCCCGTTCTTCAGATATGCACCTATTACATCGTGTGATGTTGAACGTACATTTTCCCAATATAAAAGCTGTTTGAGTGACCATCGGAGGAAGTTCACTTTGCAGTCGCTCAAAATGTACGTAACTCTTCACTGCAATGCACATATTCAAGGATGCTGTGAGTATATTACATTAACTATATCTCACTACAAAATAATTTTGTGTTTACATGTTTAGACATTTCCTACTTCAGTGATCATTCATTATATTTCTTGAATGCAGGATACAGATTTTATTGTAACCGCAGTATACTGCTCAGTGTTTACATCAGAGGCATACTCCATCCGTTGCACGTCCCCTTCTCATACAGTCTATACCGCGTGAATAGTAAACCTTACGATTCTCGTGGCAATTTCACGAAGTCTAATCATCAATGACGTCCCTAAACAAAATACAAAAAATAATAATATACGAAATTGCACTAAGTTAATGGCTTCACTCACATTAGCTTTGTAAGTACCGGTAAGATAAATAAATAATAACAGAAATTGCATAATTTTGACAATTATGGTACATTTAGACGGACACACTATTCTGCTACAACCAATAAAATATACTGAAGTCAAAGTTTCTAGCCGTTTGAAATGCTCCAATACCTCCAGGTATAGCTATATTATAAGCCAATCAGAGAAAGTCAGCGATTAAGTTAGGCATTTATTATTGACACTGAATCAAAGTCGAATTTCATTTTGCCAACTATGGACAGAAGAAGTGAGTAAAGTAGTAAGCCATACCTCATCTGTGAATGGCCCACGAAACAATTTTTAAACAGGGTAGATTACATAAGCACAAAATAATAAAAAGAAATCTTTCATTCGGTGTATATTTAAAAAAATAATCGGTTGTTCGGTTATTGTGGAAAATAACCGGTTATCAGGTTAAACCGTCAAGCAAAAATAACCGGTAATTAACCGATTAACCGTATGAAAATAACCGGTCAAAATAACCGGTTATTTTTGCCCATCCCTAATTCTCACTATATTTTTTTCTGTGAGGCTCTGGAGGGGGGTTTACCCTCCAAAACCTCCTTCGCTGCGCCAGTGAGTTTTAAATTCATTGATAATATAGTTATAGTGCTCCTCATTGATTGGTGAAGACAAATTGTGAATCACCAGCGTCAAGATAAAAGTAACAATACTAAATCGACAATATCGGAGTGATATATGTTGGAAATGTATGTTGCTTTTCTCTGAAATCTGCCTCTTGCTTTCCCGACAAATAAGAATCGCAGAGGATCATATCGGGGAAGGCTGTGGCCATAATAAAAAATTCTTTAAAACGCAATTTTTTTGTTCTTCTGTGTACTGACAAGGAACTTTTAAAATCACCTCGTCAAAAAGCGTTTGATTATAGGATCGCTATAATTGCTCTCAGTTTGATATTTAAATTTTAAGGAATTCGACTTTATTTTTAAGGATTGTGAATATGATTGAGATTGAAATAAATTTCATGCAATTTATGTGTGACATTATCAGGCTTAGGATCCGGGACACTTTAGCAACAAATATACGCTCAACTTGACTGTAGAGTTCCTTGAACATAGTAGAGAGACATACTGTGAATGTAAACAACGATGTCAATGTACTGCGTTTTATTCTACTGTTAATAGTACAATCTAATGACGGTGGAAAATGAAGTAGGATACATACCTCACAAGTTTTCATGTCCCTCGACGACGTTGAAGGCGTTAGCGTTACAACGAACAACCATGTACAGTAGTGGCAAAAAAAAAAAACCGGACCGATCCTTGTAGCTGATTTCAGAGCCTTGTTCACTCCAGAGCACGATAGACTGGTAAGTAAGGGTGCTATTCATAGACATTTCGCAGCACGCGCTACGAACGTACTAAGCTAGCCCCGGCTATCCACTGGTTACTAGTACAGAATTCAAATCATATCCTATCGCTAACACTGGTTTATGAATACGAAAAACGCTGATCACCCACCGAAAGCCCTCGCTAAAAATGTCTATGAATACGGCCCTAAGACTTTAGTGGTTCGAATCCTGCCTGGAAAGAAACCTTTTTTTTTTTTGTTCTTTATTCAAATTTATTCCCAATACTTCTCGATTGCAGCGATATTTTACTACTTAATTAACTTCTTATTCCCAGAACATGAATTTTACCAGCAATCGAAAAGTATTGGGAATAAATTTGAATAAGGAACAAAAAAAAAAAAGTTTCCTTCCCAGGCAGGATTCGAACCACGAAAGTCTTAGTTCCCAGTCTATCGTACTCTGGAGTGAACAAGGCTCTAAAATCAGCTACGAGGGTTGGTCCGGTTTTTTTGCCACTACTGTACATACTTGCAACTAGTTCGAAAAAAGCTATTCACTATGAATTGAAAATGCACTGTAATGATCTGAGTTCGTTTCGTAGGAAGAGACGGAAGAATACTGTACCTCTGATCACAAACCGGATTTTACACCAACGCATAGGTAAACAAAACTCACTGCGCCACCTCACTTCATCTGTACTCCGTTGGACTCTAACTTAACTTCATTCTAAGTTGTCTCGGATTCTAAGTCTGGACATTAATGATTATTTCCCTTTATTTCTTTATTGAATATATGCCATATATACGTGATATTACTGTTTTTCTTCTTAATGATCAATTACAATGCAAGTGATATCAGAATAATGTGACGTAATTCATTGCCGTTGCTAAGCAACTGACGTAACATTTTATTCATTTTACACTTGAGGATTAACGTTTTACATTTAAAGTCTTACAGGGGTAGATATCATGAATAAAATCTTAAATACAAACGAATTAGCTGCTAGTAGGAACTGTAAGTTTTACCACAACTGTAAGGCGAATATCATGTTATCTCATGTCGCCTTTTGATCTCTTGTAGTCGAAATACGATCTGGTTATTAAAAATTTGACTGATGTTAGACAACCTTGCAATTGATACATAATCGTTAAATATCTTATTTTAAAAAAGAACAGATCGCGCTGAACGTAATAAACAATCAATGTGAACATGTAAGTAATGTTAAAAAATAGTACATTATGCAACGAGCCTATAATGGTATTAATTAAGACGCAAGTATGTTTGTTTATGAAACGAGCTTCATAATTTTCATACGAGCGTCTTAATTACCATTATAGGCAAGTTTCATACAACTTTTTATGCTCAACCATATTTCTAACTTGAAATTATTCACAAGTAGGTCATGTTATGGTTATGTAAGTGAGTAGCGAACTGACCTGAGTTGTGAGATGTGCGCAGACGCGAAAGTATTGATTTTTTCCGAGGCCGAATGTCATTGACCTTGATAGAGAATAAGATGAACATTAGTATTGATATAACCTGGAAATTGATTTAGAATTGAAAAACGAGATGACAAATTGAATTTATTTGAATATTATTTACAATTAACGCTAATTATTATAGTAACAGAACATAACCTTCTGCGACAGTATTGGATTTCCAGCCTCCTGACTTTTCGCTAATTGTCTTTCGATAGCATATCCGAGAATAATCGATACTTGCGGTTTTATAATGGTACAAAGGTGATTTGTCATTGGCTGAACCCCTGAACTTTAATGAATAGGTGTACTTTAATGAGGTGCATTAAAGGGTTACTACCAGGTGTATAATTACTACATTTCGGCATGGTCGAGCATAAAATAAATTATGCATCAATGTGTGATGATGAAACAGTGTTTGTTACACAAAAGTGTCTATTTTTGTATGCTGTATTCATTTGAATAATTCGTTGTTAATATATACCTTATGATTGCCCCTTTTTCTGACATACTTACGTAATTTGAGTCCATTGTGTAAGCTTTATAGTTGGAATTAAGATTGGTGAACGGAGTTACGCTTCCCCCATTGAACGCAACATTGTTTGCCCGAGTTGGGTCTTCTGTGGAATAGTATACATGGAAGTGGTCGTGATGCGTATGGCCGTTGAAGACAGCTGTTACTGTCGCTTCAAATCTGAAAATTGATTAACAAGTAATTCATTGTAAACATTGTTTATTCAATAGTAAACATACAGCATTGTATAAATACAGGGTGATTCAAAAGTCCGGCGACATAGACAAACTCCGTTATTAGTGCAGATAGCGAAAAATGGAAAGAGAGGAAAGTTGTTGGAAATGGTAGTTTTCAATCTAATGTGCTTGAATTTTTAACGTAGAATGCATCGTTGAGGCTCCACACTCGTTCGAAACACCCACCAATTCCAATGCTGCCAAATTAGTGGTTTTTTCCGCCAGTTCCAATTTATTTTAGATAGTATCATTTAAAGGGTTAGGTACAGCCTATAGCAGTAAAATTTTGGAAATATTCAACTTTTTTCTTCCATTACTATATCTTGCACAATAATGAAAATTAGTATATGTAAAACACTGTCCTTCTTCTATGTGAAAATAATATTTTTACGATTTAAAAAAATTATTTACATTTTTTTTTTTTCAAAATTCAGTTCACTGTGCAGTGATGAAGCATTTCCCACATAACTCAAAAACTATCCAACATTCTGTGATGAAATTTTTTGTGTATATTTATGCATGTCATATCTACAATATGATGTAAGATCACTTCTCTACCTTTGATAGATTGTCTGATAAAAAATAAGTTCATTTTAAAAATGGTCAACTATCAGTATTTTCTTCTAACACAAACTAAAAAAAAAAAATTATTTATTAAAGAATGTAGTTGAAAGAGCATGATATTGTAAACACGAGTTTCAGCAATAAAATAAAAGAGAGAGAACATGAAAGAATTAACAAGTTTAAGAGTTATGAGGTAAACGCTTCATCACTGCACAGTAAACTGCCGCCATTTTTAATTTTGAAAAAAAAAAAGCATATAAATATATATTTTTTAAAGTGTAAAAATATTTTCTTTTTCATATAGCACAAGGATAGTGGTTTACACATACCAATTTTCATTATTGTACAAGATACAGTAATGGAGGGAAAAAATGTTGAATATTTCCAAAAATTTTACTGCTGTAAGCTGTACCTAACCCCTTAACGAAGAAAAATAGTCGACATGCAGAGGTTAGCGATTATTTAACTTCTCACAGTGCAAAGAAACATTTCTTTACTTTGATAGCATAAGAATTAAGAGGAATTTCGTTCTTGCATTACAGTTTCCTCTGAACTTGTTTTGGCAACACTGCTAATAATTATCGTTATAATTTACCCAGTACACTATGGTGATTGCAGTAACGTAAATGCCCTCTTTAAGGACAAAGTATGTAGCAACAGGACATTTTCCGTTCTCATTGAGGCTAGTATCAGTTGTCAATGTCATCGGTGCATTCTACGTTTAAAATTCAAGCACGTCAGATTCAAAACTACATATTTCTGACAACTTTCACCTTTTTTCCATTTTCACTATCTACACTAATAACGGAGTTTGTCTATGTTGCCGGAATAAGATGGGTGCTCCTGTTATGGCCATGTTCCTGATATGGCCACCCCGCTATTGTGAATTAGTTAACTAAAAAATCCGCTAAATTGCAGCAGCATCCAGTGAAAGGGCATCCTGGTATGTCACTTGATCGTTTTCCATCCAGTCAGGTTGAGCAATATGGCGTCAGTTGCCTATTTTGCGGTTTTCATGTGACCTCTTCTTATTTTTCTCTGGTAAGTCTCCTTTGTTTTATGCATGTTTTTCAAAGACTTGTTTCATGAAAACATCGTACTCCATTCAGTTTTTAATGTTCTGTTGATTGGTATTGTTGTTGATGGCGTAACTTTTACGAGTTGTTCATAATCAAACGATTTTCGTGAAAGCTTACCTGCTTCTGATAATGGCCATATCAAATGCACCATGGCCATATCAATTTCATTTCACTTTTATTTTTTCACCTGACAAATTTACATGCCTTATAGCTGGGATTACGCAAAAATGTTGTATTTTAAGAAAAACAATTTAATTTTTTATGAAAAAACCTGTTTTGACTACACTTTTGAATTATAAAAAAGATTATTAAGTGTCATTTTTATTCATTTTACACCAAAATTATTTAATTTTAACACAACTGCGCTATCAAACTAAAAACAATCACGATTTGTAGAACATGGAATAAGGGTGGCCATATCATGTGCACATGTTCCTGATATGGCCACTAGGTAGGCTTTTGGAATTTGGGACTTTTTGGACAATTAAAGCTATTTTTATGGGGAAAGGAAATTGTTTTAAGAAAGTCCATTAGACTGAGAACGAGTAAGAAAAAAGTGGTTTACATTTTTTTCAAAATGGCGGCTAGAAAAATTCTCAAACCTTAGCATGGCCATATCAGGGACACCTGCTTTATTATGCAATAAAATATCGGCGTTACTAAAATGTTACATAATTTTTCATATACCTTTTGTATCTCGCATAGAGTGGCCAACTTGTCATCAAGGTGCGAATTAAGATTTCTGATGAGGGAGGGATAGAATCCTAGATAGAGAATACCATACATAAAATTATTATTATCATCATTCTATACGGCTCAACGCTTGGTCGCACAGAGTTGCTTGTCTTGCGTCTTGATTATAATAATTATTATTATTATAACCAAAGCCACCGTTTCTGACGCGTGAAATATGTAATGGGAACGTTGAGAGCGAGTATCTTATCTTTGCCACAGTCTGTAGGGGAGAAAACTGACAATTCTGATTGGCAAATTGCTGACGTCAGATCTGTTTAGAGGTGGTACCAATCTTAGCCGAAGTGCAACAGATGCCACTGACTGGACAGTGTACTCAAGGATACACCCCAGAAACGTGAAGTGCGAGTGTCTTGCCTTTGACGCAATCAGTGGCCAATAAGACTGACAACTGTGATTGACAGATTGCTGATGTGACTCTTGGGTGGTACCGTTCTCAGCTGCAATGGCAACAAGTGCTCACTGACTGGTCTTTTACTCAAGAACACGCGCCAAAAACGCTGGCACTGGTTGTATATCCATGAGTAGGCTTAAGGTAAAATGTGTAATTCCTAAGTTATAGATTTTTGTCATCTTGCTGGTGATGATAATATATCAATATTATTTGCTTACTTTATACTTCATAAACTATACTCATATTAAAACAATTATATTTTGTGAGGGGGGGATAGAAGTTATTCATGACAGGGTTGTTAATATGAATTTATGAGAGGGAGATAACTTTCCAACAGGGAAGAAAATCCCCCATCCTCCCCCTGCTTGTCGTCACAAAAACAAGGGAAACTTGGTCACGACAAATTTTATACTGGTACCATGTTTCGGGGCGTGAAGTCGGGATGCATTAATGGAATATATTTGTAATATAAAACTACCAATTTAGTTATAATACAAACATGATTTAGGTCACAATACTGGGTACAACAATATTTAAAAATATGCATGCTGCAGAACATTTGATAGTTTTATCTTGGTACGCAAAAAAATGTTACAATCATGAGTTTATACTTAAATAGGCTTTATTTGAAGGGTATTTTTATTACATTGTATAAAAAATTAATGATCATGATTTATAAAAATCAATACGGAAGATTTAGGAATACGGAAAAACTGGTCACCCTAAACTTTCGCAACAATCACATCTTTATTATATTGCTATAGGTATCCTACAAGCAAAACTCAGCTCGGACTCCTCGTGGCGCGCATGCTATATCCCTCTCACCCCCTGCAGTAGGCGTGACAGCATGCTGGGAACGGAAGCATACGTCATCTGCGCGAGACAGTCACGCCCGCTGCTTTCTAAGCATTGAGTTTTCCTTGTTGGATGCCTGTAATTACGTTTATTGAGCAACGGGAAAGAATGAAAATAATAGAGTACTCGTTAACACAGTGGTTCCCAAACGTTTTGAAGGCATGACCCACGTTTGGGAGAGGCATTTGTTTGAGAATCCCCACTACCGTATCGCCACTTAACCCCAGTCGAAAATTACAGATTTTTGTAAAATTGAAAACAACGATAATTTTACCCAAATGATGAGAAATCGTGTATGTATTTTCCAGTTCTATTTGACTACTTAAACTGTCCTTGTTGACATATTTTTCCAAGACTTAAACACTTTAAATAGGTTATAATTTTCAAGGTCAGGATGTTAACATAATAACAGACAGAGATAAGATCAACGGATTTATAAGGAAACTTGATTTCTAGTCGACGTCACTCTACAAAAACAAATCTGATTCATTCGAGAGCATTGAAGAAGTTATGAAAAATTGAGCCATAGCATGCATACCAGATTAGTTTGTCCACTTTATATTGTCATATACGAGTAGTCCGTTATCATTTGGTACACGGACATATTATCCACAATTTTTTGTCTATAAAGGATTCGTCCATTTTCAGTATTGTACATTAATGTCATATATCTACAAATATTTTATCCATTTTCTTTGGTCCACATTTTTTCATCAATTTTTTCTGAAGTCCTTTTAAATTTTTGTCCATACAACTAAATACAAGGCAAGTTGAATTATTGCAGTTAATAGAAAACAATTTCATCATTATTAATGTACTTTCTTGTGGTTTCCATGGTAGTGAAATTCAATTCAATCTATGTGCTAGAACTCTTAATGAAGAATCAAATTTTTGGAGTACAATTTGAAAGGTATTATAATGACATATTTACTTCTTTCGTCTAAAGGCAAGGATAAAATAGTTTATAACAATTATTTATATCAGTTCCACTCATTCAGCAAGAATGGAGATCGATATTCGTAGCTACAGTATGTATTTAAGGAAGGTAAGTACACATATGTTAAGAATAGAGCTGAAGTTTTTTCAACTGCAGATTAAAATAATTGTACAATACCGAAGAGAGGGATGAAGACGAACTAGAAAATAATTAATATATTTAATTTTTTTATTTGCTTCCAAAAGTAAATTTGTGGTTGATTTCATTGTATACGACTGAAATAAAATAGTCTAATATAATTCTGAGTATAATATATTAATCCCACAATGGACCTTAAATATTGTCGACTAAGAAATGTGGACTAAAATATATATAAAATGGAAATGCTTCTTCTCTCTGCATTTGTATCTTGTATATGCCTATTTGTATTCTGGTGGTGTGGTAGAGAATGCCTGATAGCCTTAACTCCGCCAGATTAAATAAATAAATAAAATAAATAAATAAACAAATAAATAAATAAATAAATGAGTGAGTGAGTAAATAAGTAAATAAGTAAATAAATAAATAAACAAATAAATAAATAATTTTTTTGCCTTATATTACCTTTTAACTATTTTAACATTCTCTTTGAAAATTAACTGTACAATCAGCATCATATTTCTTTGATGAGTGAATTTGCTCTAGAAGTGTTGGCCTTCCCTTCAGGAAACTGTAGAAGTCTAAGCAAGACACATTTTTGAAATTACATTTTGTGGTTAACATGGCCTGTATTGGATTCATTACAGTGACATCTGATGGAAACAATATCGAATTAATCAATGTTTACGTAATTATTAAATAAAAGAAAAGAAAAAGAAATATTTCAACAATACAAAAACGGGACGCCATTTTAAACGGGACACTTGGCGTCCCGAGCATATTTTTATCGGGGCAGGGGACGAGAGGATGAAAAAAGGGACAATCCTATTAAAAACGGGACTTCTGGTCGCCCTATTCTAAGAGAATTATACTACGTAACTACAGGCAAATCAGAAAGATCTTAGAGGAATGCAGATTAATAAAGGAATAAAGGAGCCACAGTGCAACTACTAAATAATAAAAGAACAGCCGCTTTCCTTGTTATATTGCTTAGTAAAATGGTCACAAGAGGGACACACGCCTTAACGTGATTAGAAGAATATAACTATTCACTTCTCTCTGCTGTCTGTCTGTCTGTCCATTCGTCCCTGTCCGCCTCTCCGGGTGTGTGGTCATGTGTTCTGTGAGTTGTTATGATTTGACGACTTTACTAACCTGTCCATGATCTTGTGAAATTCACGGCTCCACGTTCTCAGACATGAGTTGTCGCCAGATGGAATGTGGCCAAGAATATGAACTTTTTCTCCATTTTTCTCGGCCTCCAGTAATGTTTGTGCGAGCCATAACAGCTGCTCATCTTGATCCTTAGGATTATGCCATAACCACCTATGAAACATTTCTTTCATTAATGTTTTAATTAATTGAAATTTGTTTGACTTGTGTTACCATTACAACTTTCAATCAATATAGGAACGCATCTTTCATTCAGTTCAGGAGCGAGTCTGTTGGGAGCAATGGAAGAAATAAGCGCGTTCAAGGAGGAATAAGAAGAATGTCCATTCCCTTCACTAAAAATTTTAACTTAAAGGAAATAAAATGTGAGTAGAAAATATGAAACATTGCTTGCATTGAAACAGAGCTTCCGGGCTAAGATGCCGTGGTCTACTGGTGCTGACGTTACCAGACGTTTCGTCTACTTCTACTGCAGACATCTTCAGTGGTTAGGTATCCTCGGTCGAAGTCTTCTGCGCAGTTGCTACAGGTATCCCGAGCAGAAGACTTCGACCGAGGATACCTAACCACTGAAGATGTCTGCCGTAGAAGTAGACGAAACGTCTGGTAACGTCAGCACCAGTAGACCACGGCATCTTAGCCCGGAAGCTCTGTTTCAACTAGACACCGGCCATGAAAGCCTGCATGCTAAGATTGCTTGCATTTTTTTTTCTGTTTTTAATTTTATGAAGAAATTGTACATAAAAGTTACGGGGTGAAAACATGAACATGTTTTCAAAAAGTATGTTTTTCTTTGTAAAGAATGCGCCTGGACGTCGTTTTTAAAATGATACCGTGTAGGCCTACTTATTTGTTAATTCTTGTAATCTTCAGGCCTTAAAAACGTGCAAAATACAAGAACATGTTTTCATAAATTAAAAAAGAAATAAACATGTCGACAGCTCAGAAAATGGATATTTACTATTGAAATTTAGAATATTAGTGCAAGGCATAGAATTTAAAGCAAAAAAAAAAAAAGAAAAACAGCAAGGTTTTAATTCTGTCACGTGTCGACACTAGTCCACAGAATTTGTTCAAAATGATCCTCGATGTATGACTTGAGGCTTTCCCGGCGTTTGATGTAGAATAACTCTTCTCGGGTTCTCAGCCAGGTGAGTTCGAGATTTGCTTCCAAGCTTTCGACGACTAGCTCTGCCACCTTCTTCAGGGAATGAAGTGATGTGGGACCATGTCTAGCCACGGCAGACAGTCAGGACCAGCAACTAGTTCCTGATTGGCTACCGCTTCCACCAACCAGAATGCGCCTGGCGGTCGGGACTAGGAACTAGCTCCTGACTGGCCCGCAGCGGGAAACCCTATATACCGGCTAGACATGGTCCCACATCACTTCATTCCCTGAAGAAAATGGCAGAGCTAGCCATCGAAAGCTTGGAAGCAAATCTCCAACTCACCTGGCTGAGAACCCGAGAAGAGTTATTCTAAAACGATCCTCATTCAACGTCAAAAAGTGCATAAAGTCTGTCACGGAAATTGTTTAATGTATTTAGCAAAACCGTTTTTGTAATCCAAAGTAGCTCATATTTGCTACTGCAATTCTGAATTTTATTTCTGGTGATGTGAGTTATTTACCTGTCCAAATTTGTTTTCCTATTTTTATAAAGGAGTCTCTTGTTTCATTTTTTTTCACCTTCCAGCACACATTTGCTTTTGGCTTGGTTGACTCTTATTCCGATTTGTTTTGCTGCGTTTATTAATGTTACAAATGCCTCTATTAAAGACGTCTTTCATCTGGCAACTATCTCTATGTCATCAGCATATGCTAATATTTGGACAGATTTATTAACTATATATCCAGTATTTGGCAACACAGGCATATTACCCTCGCTAGTCTTTCTTATTCTTTGTATCACAGATCCAAACCTGTCCAATGAAAATTAATTTTCGAACGAAATTTAAAGTTATGGATTCCCACTAGGAGGAATGCAAAGCTAGGGGTTCTAGGTCATACTACATTTGTGGCATGTAAAGATTCTTAAGATAATTTGTCGTAATCAAAATTACTCTGAATGCCCACTATATCGTTGTTCTATAGTTCTTATTGTCAGATAACTCTCAGTGGTGCTTCCCAATATGTAAATATATGAATGATATAAGAATTCTCTGTAGTTATCTTGAAATCTTCTACTTCTTATATTTAGAAACTTCGTCGATTTCTCTATAACTCAAGAAATAGAATTAACTGTTTCAGACAAGCAGAGTTCAGAAAGGCATAAGTAATTCTATTTGGATGCACGCAATTAACTAATCAGCCAGACATATTTTCCATATCTATACGAAAATTTACTTTTAATTAAAAATAATACAAAGTTTTATTACGACTATTAGACTTTTACTTCGTCACACTACTTTTGACTAATAAAACTGTCCGAAAGGACGTCTTTAAACCAATCATGGCTGCTTATCGCAAAATGTTATCGCTTCTCTAGCATGTGTTTAATTTTATCGCTTCGCTAGCATTTGTTTCTTTTTATCACTACCCTAGCATTTATTTGTTTATTTGCCAACATTTCAAACTGCAAATTATTTACGGTACTATAAAACATGTTTTGCGATCGTAATTTGTTTCCTGCATAAATAGTCGACTGAAAATGGCGGCTCCGTTCAAACATTTTAGTGAAGGTAACATTAGTGAAACAGGAGTTTAGTAAGTTAATTAATATCTATTTTATTGTATTAGAGTGCTTTATTTCTTCTAATCTTTATGAACTTTCTTCTGTTTTTATTACCTCACTATTATTTGTTTGTTTGTCAACATTTGAAACTGCAAATTCTTTACGGTACTATAAAACATGCTTTGCGATCATCATTTGTTTACAGCATAGACAGTCAACTGAAAATGGCGGCTCCGTTCAAACGTTTTGGTGAAATAAAATGTCAGTAAGTCAATTAATATTTTATTGTATTAAAGTACTTTATTTTTTCTAATCGTGTAATAGTTAATTAAATCCCACTCGAGTTTTGTTTTTCTCTAGATAAATCAAAACCTCTAGTGAGATTACTGTTGATAAAATCAGAGGTAAATAAAAGACATTTATAGGTTATGTCGTTTCACTTACCAGTTGAAGGTGTAACACACATTGTTGTTGAGACCAATAATTCGGAAGCCAGGTTTCGCCAGTGCTGTGTAGAACCCACCTCTTAAAATAGTTTCTTTAGCTTCTTCTGGCAACCACACGGACCACAAGTCTGCTATCAGTTCATATAACCACATCGTGGTAACTTTTTCATCAGTGATATTATGTGGTGCATATCTGAATAAAACAATATCTGAGTAAGTCATGGAGTTAAATATTATTCATAATTATCCACTTGAAAATATATTTACAAGTCAGAAGATCATATTTGGATAAAATAGATATATGGTATATTTTTCTTTATCATCTGACATTTAAAATTATACATTTCATGTAACATTGCAAATAAAACAGCTTTTTTAAAATTTAAATTACGTATTTATGTGTTGTGCAAGAAACGATTAATGTATCTTTCTCAATGATCTGTTGATTATAGGCCTAATTCTTTAATTTAAATCCCAAGTTCTTGGGTTCAAATCTGTTCGAGGGCAATGGATCTTTAAGAACCAGTGAAATTGTTTACCGTGGTTCGTTTCAAAATAAAGATAAAGTTAGAGACTCCGTATCATTTATTTACAGCAGTTAAACGAACCATTTAATTGTGTCACGTATCGATACTAGTTCACAGAATGTGTTCAAAATGATCGTCATTTACCGTCAAACAGTGCATAAAGTCTGTCACGAAAATTGTTTCATGTCTTAAGTAAAACCGTTTTTGTAATCCAAAGTAGCTCATATTTGCTACTGCAATTCTTAATTTTATTTCTGGTGGTGTGAATTATTTACCTGTTCAAATCTGTTTTTCTATTCTTAATAAAGTAATCTCTTGTTTCACTTCTTTTCACCTTTTAGTTTTGGCTTGGTTCACTCTTATTCCGATTTGTTTTGCTTCGTTTGTTAATGTTGGAAATGTCATTTTCTCTGCTCGGCAGAGGTTTTTACTCTATATTTATTCACGCATTTATTTATTTAAATGAACCCTGTCCCTGATTCAAATGGCTCCAGGGAAAAAAAAAATGCCGCCAGTTATTCCTCGTTTCATCAAATTCCTCGATTTGTAGACAGATTATTCTATGGACTATTGTCTCGATTGAGACTGCAGATGTTTCTGTAAGAACGTCCCATGTATGTACTGGGTGTTCAGTTCAAAATGTGTATGTCGTCATGTGGCTAGCCGATGAGCCTAGAGAATTCAATGTTCCTACACTTCCGCAGAGGCGTATTACCTAAATGCGAGAGAAGTTGCCTAGCAAGCACGGCGTTCATTTTGAAGATTACTTACCGATACGTAGGGTAACGCCATTAGTGGCAAGAATGTGAACTGTTTGGAAACACGTACTGAAGTGAGTTTTTTTTCTTACTGTCGGGATATGGGGAGAGGGTTAAGACGATTACTTAAGTATTTGTTAACTTGGACGGTCAACATGGACACGGAGCATTTTGATTTGTGTTGTGGAATGTTGCCGTACGCAATCGATGATAACAAATACCCTGCGTACGACTTGCCCGCGCAAAACACAGTTCGAAAGAGGTTATGGTAGCACACAGACTTTACGGACCACCATCTGTTGCTACGACATTCAAGTTATGCCGTACGCGTTCTCAAGTTCAGATTGAACGCCTTGATTAATAGGCAACTTCTCTGACATAAAAGCTGAAACTCGCTTCAAATCGCTGACTCACAACAGTGACGTCATGACACACTTCGAAATGAACACCCAGTATAATATTATGTTTGTTTCAACAAGTAATTCAGAACGCGTTACGAACTACCTCTGATTGAGGTTCTTGCTGATATGTGCAGCTACAGTATTATCAGGCAGTATATCTTACTTGACGATAAGTGTCAGAGAAAGAAAATTGTTTGAATACATCTGAAGTCTGTTTGGTGTAGTATGTAACTAATCAGCAATGTATACAACGGAGGGGGAAAGGAACTGGCCACCCTATCCCATTATCCCTTGGGTTAGTTGCCCCATGAGTGATGCCTTATTGGTGTCACTTATGACTTTCAAACCTGTCTTCGGACAGTTGACTAAACAACAACAACAACAACCATTTACCGATAGGCCCACCTATACGAGTATTTACAATGAAATTACTGTGTTTCATCTGAATTGGTTTGCTGCAGAGCCATTAGCATGGATCTGTCATGAAAAAAATAATTAGTAATAAAATTCATGCAAAGAAGCAAGTCCATGCCCTTAACATATCAACGCAAGAGTCTTGTCTGTTGCTAAGCAACTGATGTAAGGATAGTGTGACTGTAATAAACAAGTGAGATGTTGAAATTTTTTGTACCGTAATGTTTTATTCATTTGACACTTGAATATAAACAATCTGTGAATTGATCTGAAGATTAAATATGGTATGATTAAAGTAAAGAGTGGTTTTATGTTCCAACCAATCAGAACTGACTAATTGTATGGCTATGATTACTTGACTGCCAAGTAAAATATTGCAAGCCATGCTTTTATCCTACATATCTCAACTCTGTAGAAGGACTCTAGCCTCATGTGATCTCAGAAACTTCTTACGTTTGGGCACAATAACCCAATAGACAGGCATGTCAATTGATGCCCACAGGAGCTTTAGAGCCCAGGAGAGCTTTACAGCGGAAAGGAAAGAGACAGACGAAAGAGGTGGTATATGCCGCTTGGTCGAGCTATATTCAGGGATGGCCAGCACTGATTCAATAGATAAAGGGAAGAGAACTTATTAAAACTGTATCCACGTTAATTTTTAGATTTGCCTGAGAAGTATAAGTGCATTATATGAATGTAAGTTTTAATTTTAATGCTCATTTTTCACAAGTTTGATTTTTTTTATTCAAAAGAAATATTTTCTCAACTTTTCGCACAGGAAAGTGAAATTTTCAGGTATAGGCCTATTTATATAGTAGCCTTACAGAATGTTTTGGTAAATCTAATATACTGTATATACGTATTACTGAAGATAGTGTATTGAAAATTTTGAAAGGAAATGAATTAACAAAGCAACTACTATTACATCATAAGCAAAAGATACGTGCCCATGTGTTGTAAAAATGTCAGCTCTATAGCTTCAGCAGATTTCGAGAAAATAATTTAATATTCTGATGATAGGAAGTTGCTCATAAATATCACCTTAAAAGCATAATGCGATAATAGTTTTGTTATGTAATATTAGTTACATTTAAAACAGATACAGTGCCTAGGTAACTTTGCTTTGTACTGTAATATTGTTTTGATTAGTTTATTGATTACTTTGTAAGGCTAAAGATACCATCAATATAAATTCCAACTTATCATGTCATACTCAATCTCTTTCTTTGGAATATCACTTTCTTTATGAATGATGTGTTTCATCCACTTAATACAATATAATATTATACTACTATGGAATTTAAGTGAGTATTCCTACTTAACTCTCTATTATGTTATTAAGATTTAAAACACAAGTGCAATATTAAGAAATCAGTGTTAGTACTTTTATTTTACAGATAATATACCTAAATAATATTAAACAGAAAGAAGCCATATAAAAATATCGACATAAAATTTCACGTTCCGTTTGAAGTTCGTGCACCACTGTTTTCTTAATCCAACAGGTTGCTTATTCATATACACAACCCTTCCTCTTTCCATACTTAGGGCTTGCTGCCCGCGCACGACGTCAAGGTCAGAAAAATGCGCTTGCTTTGACATCACTGCAATAGACAGTCATGGCTGAAGAATGATATAGACATCCGAAATAAAAATAACTCAAATCATTTCACTTTTTGGTTAAGATCCTACTTATTAATTAAAGAGAAATGTAGGTACTTACACATTTAGCGGACTTGGTTCATGGTTTCCAAGAACTGGATACACTGGTGTGTCTGGAAAGTCTGTTTTTATTTGAGTCAACACTTTTGTTATTACGTCCTTATTTTTCTGAACGCTTGTATCCCATACAGCATGATCCACAATATCTCCAGTCATATAGATGTAATCAATTCTCTGTGTAAAACAAATTAAACATCCTATATAGTGCATGAATTAATTTGAAACATAATTATTGTTATCGGTACTAGTTTAAGTTTTAAATTTGTTACATAACTAATTAATGGAAAACGTTTGGAAGTAGAACAGAAAATCTAAAAACCAACAGAAATTTTACACGAATATATTGTTTATTTTACATAGTTTTCGAGATATAGATAATTTTGTGTTAAAAAATCCATGTTTATATCCCCAGATAATGTTCACAATGGTCATAATATACACTAATACAAGATTTTAAACTTCTCACCATAGACAGACTTTATCTCCAAAACATTCCACGTGTCGGTGTCAACTTCTGACAAGATGGCGAAATTATTCATAAGATGGAGAACTCTATTTCGGCAGAGAAAAAGTTCTATAATAGTGTTCTGATGCATTTGAAGAATGGCACTGATCATAAGAATTCGTAACTCATACCGTAGTAGTTTCGGTTTCAAGATATTCGAAAAATATTTAGAATAAAAGTTAATTAGAAGTGAATTAAGTACTCTGTGCACTATGCATGTGTTTTTAATCGGTTTGAGAATGTCAAAAAAATCAATATAAGCCTATTTTATCTTTAAGTCGAAGTTAAAACTCATAGAAAGTTTCTTAGTGTCGAGTGCTAATTATTTTTAACAAGAAAGGTCCTAAAATAGTGTCTTGAGATGAAGAGTAAAAGAGAAGAAGAAAAATAATAAATGATGCAGATTTGACAGGTGGCTTAAATTATATAGAAAGTCTTTTAATTTTTTTTAATAGCATAAATTTTAATTTAAAAAGGTTTTACTATTAGTAAACTAAGGTATTGTAACAATGTTTCGGATCGAACATTTTTTTCTCAGAATTGGCCCCCAGTTTCTGTGTAGATTACACCAGAACACACTATAGATATGTAGTGGGTGGAGGTAAAGTAAGCCGTAATGAGAGATTATAACACTGCTTAAATGTTTTATACGTGTAGTAGTGTAGTTCTCATTTTGCTTCACATTTCCCCCACAGACATTAGAAAACACATATTTGCTGGCTCAGCTGTAGTAAGCTGTAGTTTCAGTCATGTTCTGTTTGACTTGTATTTGCAAAACAACTGTGAGACAGCTTTCACCGAGAAATATTGTTTTTAATGTCATATCTCATTCCATCATTTTGGCCATATCTTACTACCTTGTCACTGCAATGGCCCTTATTGTTCTTGTTGTCTACATCATGACCCTTTTCGTCGTATTTGTTGTCTTTGTTATGGTCCTTATAGTGGTCTTGATCTATATCGTGGTTCATGTCGTGGCCCTTATCGTGAACTTTGTCCTTATCGTAGCCCATTTCGTAATTATTATCGTGGCCTTTGTCTTTGTCCATGTCACGTTTCGTATATTGGCCCTTGTTTTCCTTGTCGTTGTACTTATCGTGATCCGTACTGCTTTTGTCGTGGTCCTTGTTGTCTTTGACATGTTGCTTATCGTGATCTTTGTGTGTCTATGGATAGTTCTAGTTACTTTCTTCATTTGAAAATGGATTTAGTTTTACAAGATTGTAGTTGTCATAGTAATCTTTACCTCATGAGTTTTCTTTATTTGTTGCAGTGTGTCTTCAAAAGCGTGCCATGGAGTGTCGCATTCTCTGTAATCACCCCAGAAACCAGCTGCGGCATCAGGGTTTCCTGGATTACCTTGCACACTCCTACAGCACATCGGTTCACCGCAAACTGCATTTCCATCAGTCAAGTATATTGGATCATGATGGATGTCTGTTAGTTGGATGATTGTTGCAACATCATCAGCCTGGAAACGAGGTAGAAAACTTTTATTTTGTATGTGTTAAGATCTGCAATATAGTGAATGCAATCTGATTATGGGTGGGGGGGGGACAGGATTTGTCCTGGAGGCACATAAAAAGAAGAAGAAGAAGATGAAATTAGTAAATCATTTTCATCACAGGTAAATGACAGTTAAACGACCTTAAGATTACTTCAATGTGATTTTCGTGGTACAGTAGAATTCCTCGTATCTGGCAACTGTGGGATAAAGCTAGTGCCGGATAACTGATTTTGTCGGATAATTGGAAAATACTCTTATAGGTTATGTAAAGACATACTGTACTGCACAAACTTCATTTCCATGTTGGAATTTAATAATTTTCATATAGATATTTAAAAATAAAGTTTTGAAATACGTACAATGTTTATTTTTTGTACTGAATGCGGTAATGTACATTCATCAGTTCATAATTATTGTAATACGTAGTAGCGTAAAAAAATACTAAACGTTTTAGTAATGTTACGATAATTTTAAATAGCGGCCATGTGATGTGAAGAGCAGTGTAGCCAACGCCGCAACTATGAATATGAAATATCGCTCGATGATTTGAACCTCTTTAACATATCTCTAATGTCTTCATGTTTATATATGAATTGCTTCATAAAGAAAGGGCATCAGTCACATTTTTTTCGAAATTGAGTTAAGGGAACACTCAACTATATTTTGGAACTTTTTTCCTATTTGACCAATCTTTTTCAAATTTGGAGAAAAAGTTTAATATACACATGGAAAGTAACATGCAAAATCTCAGCTCATTAGATCCAATACTTAAAAAAAAATATATATATATATTTCAATTTTTAATCAATGATTAATTGAAATATCACTTTTAATTATCATTTTTTATTTTTTGGCTTTGTGCTTTTGACTGTGACTTCTCAATGAATAGGGGAAGAATTCTGCGTATTGATTTAGTTCTGTCACGTAAATTAGTGTAGAAATTTAATTTTTCATTTCTGTGACACTTTTTCTCCAATTTTTAAGTTGAGTGTCCCCTTAACATTGAATTTCCCATCTTGAATGTTCAACACATCGTTTTATCAAGAAAGGAAGCTACTTCAACGTTTCCTTCTTAGTTATATTGTGATTGGAATGTGAGCATTTTGATAAAGGAAGGGCAGTTTTTCTTAATTTTCCACAACTTAGCTAAAATGGACTGATGCCCTTTCTTTATGAAGCAATTCATATACTATCTATCACTCGAATGAAACTTTTACGTGCTGTAGGAACAGAGAATTTCACACTTTCCTATTTAGACTCGTCCAACACCCCTTCGAAACGGGCGAGTTCAAGTGGTAAATTTAAAGATATCGTCCCTAGAGATGGCCGATATTTCACAAACCGATATTTTGTCACAGGTATTTTTTTTGTCACAGATAAACCTGTGACTGATGACGCGAAATATCTGTGACAAAATATCGCTATCGAAATCTGCTCCGTATTCAGTACTCTGTGACCCTGTGACTGATATTTTCTCCTCTACGTCGTAGGTTTGCGCGTACGCATGATACAATAACAGCAATCGGGCGGTAGTTTCTCCATCTTATTATAAGTGATGTGATTACACGATTTAAATAATAACGCCATTGGTTACCAGTACTTATTCTTGTGTAAAATTCTGTCTGAACAACTGTTTTGTTTTGTAATTATTTTCCAATGTTTTTCCGAATACTTATGTTTCATTAATTTTTATTCTATGACTCAATATTATAATGTTAATGCACGATTTAAAATAATTTATCGATTATATTATATACAATAAAAAGGATCAAGTTTTAAAACGATTAGGATAATCATATAACCTCAATTTCTCCATACCCAACTACATTTAAAAATGATCAACTGGTTCAATATCTAGAATATAACATCTTGGAGCATGAGGTTAACTTTTGACATGTTACTGTTCAGTAAGGTAAGTATTTATTTGTTAATGGTACATGTACATTATTTATTTGTTGGATTTTCCCATATAAATCACTGATGTGTGGCGTGCATAGAGAAATCGTATTCACATTTCACTGCTCTTCAATATTTCCTGCTAATTTTTATCGGTGTGACAAAATATCGGTGCAATTCATGCTACGTATCGATATAAATATCGGTGTGACAAAATCACCGATAAAAGTCACAGATATTTAATTGTCACAGTCACAGTTGTCACAGATACTTGAAAATATCGTTTAAGCTCATCTCTAATCGTCCCTGCACATTGTTTGCAAGGCCCAAGTGACAGCTTACCGATGCTACCCGGTCTACTCCGGGGTTTTCTGTCTATGTTTTCACACGTGAACAATGTAAAGAGTAAACAATATGCAGCATGTGCGATCCACGAAAACCACTCACATCTTCGTCCGATTCTTCTGTTTCGCATGAATGATTCCCCCCCCCCCCCGTTTTTTGCCTGCCAAAAGTACCGTTGTCTTGTTATTGCCGGTTATTTGGGTACCGGATACGAGGGATTTTACTGTATTATTTCTGCTTTACATTTAGCTATAGCTTTATGATTAATAAAAATTTTCTCTCATATATCATAACTATAGCATAGTAGCTTTAGTGTGATGAGTAGCTGCAATGGTGCCAGTCTATTACTTAAATCTAATATTCAGTCATCGTTTCAATAATTTACTTCAATTCGATGTAATAATATCTCAATAGCCCGTTTTGTAGGTGTAATGTGTTCGAAAAAAATTTGCATTATAATAGTCTTCATGAAAAGAGAAATTAATTTTATTATGTTTCTGAACCAAAAATATTCTCAATTTACATACCTTGGTAATGAAACAACCTAAGAGTGAAACCTGAGGCGATAAAAAGAAAGAAGGGAGCACTTCAAGCAAATATGCAAATATATCGGTGCGACGGATATGACGTCAAACTATACCTTCTACGCCCCATAATCCTCCGCGAAATACCGCCAATCGCCAAATATTCAATTGTTACTATCGGTTTCGGTCATACGTAAAGGGTTTAGAATGGATGTGGAGGTAACAGGAGTATTAGCAGATTATTGTATCAATATAAATTTCACTGAATATTTATTAAAAGTGTTACGGTTGTAACATGGACTGAACATTTCATTTCCACATTCTTTCTTTTATCAAGAAGGATGTTGGCACTCCTTCATAAGTTAAAACATAGGAGGACATATCAACGGACATATTCTACAGTTGAGCCAAACAGAATATTGACTTATTTATAAAAAATAGCACTTGCTGAACTTGACTACACTTTTTAAATATTCACAACAACATGAAACAATTCGTAATCGTAATAATATGAACAAAACAGCTGATAAACACACCGGAAAAAGAAATGAACTATGGGTAATTTGACGGCCATACTAGTACACCTTTTTGGTTCCACCGTTTCAAGCTTATTACCCTAGGGTTGAGTGAAACCTAGAAACAGTTCAGCAATGTGATGGTAAGAAATCTAAGGGCTTGGTTAGGGATTCAAGTACATCGAGTACTTATGTAGGTACGTTAATATTATAACGAATGTAATATAATTTTATGATTAGGCACAAAAATCTGATTGAACTCCACCCACAAAAAACCCTGCATACGCCACTGGATCACAGTTTAGCTGACTATGTATAAAATTGAGTTCTGTGATACAAACAACTAATAATTTTACTACCGTACCTAAACAATTGAACGAATGGTTTATTGCCAATTTTCTGAAATTAGAAAATAACAATAAAATTATCATAATCAATGAAGATTGATATTTGAATTACTGGTTTCTGTTTATTCACAGTTCGTTATCCAGTAGAAATGAGTGATAATTCTGCATACAAAAATCCAGTCGCAGTTTTAAAAATGTATTTTGGTTGAGCTCGGCTCAAACTTAAAATAATCTTGCACGTAGGGGAGAGTTGGGTAGTATCGGACAGTGAGTTTCTTTCATCTACCACTAGATGATAGTACCTGAATGACATGGGTACGTTTCTGTGATGTCGCATACAGAAACGTAAACATGTTATTCAGGTACTACCATCTGGTGGTAGATGAAAGAAACGCACTGTCCGATATTACCCGATGTCCGATACTACCCAACTCTCCCCTATAACTATTAGCCTACTGTTTAGCAAACAGGATATCAATATCTTCATATCATTGATAAGATATAAGAACTCATTTAAACATGGTTTCATTTATCGTGTAATAATTAAAAAAAAACCCCTTACTTTTAACAATACAAATGAAAAAACTTAAGATTTTATTGGGTCTAAACTGGCATTAAATTAGCCAATCCAAGAATTTACAAAAAGTGAGATAACCATACAACCGTGTTCTGCTATATTCATTCTATATTTGTGGCGTGAATTGATGTCGTGAACTTTTAATATGGAAACTGTGAAAATAAATTATATAGAAGTCGATATAGGCCTAAGTTTATTATTTTAATTTTAGTATTTTTTTCTGTGGAATGGTATCCATTTACTTATCACCATTTGGTGACGGAAACTAATACTGTAATATTGAATTCTTCTCCTACAAATATACGACAATTCTGTTTGATTTTTGTGCCTTACTAAATTTCTACCTGACTTTTTTTTTTACAGTTCTCCAAAATACTACATATTAAAATATGCAAAATACTGTATAAGAAGTTCTGTTTGTTTGTTATAATGTTCCTAGTTATTCTATACTGCACTGAATTGCTATAAAGCATGGAGAAAATAGACTTGAAAATTAAAAAAAGAATGTGTCCTCAGATATGAATAATATACCTACGTTGGGAAATTATCATTATAGTAATTGATATAATATAATGCACAAATTTCGTCAATGAATATACAGTCTTTATACTGGCCGACCATTCTATGAACATTAGACTGTATCTGCTACAAAGAGATATCCTTACATGCTCTAAATTGTATCTTTCTTTCCGAAGCGTGGCTCATGCAATAATATTTTAAGCTCTTCTATTACAGATTTATAACATATATCGGTAATGCACAAAGTAATTAAATTTTAATGATTCATAAGAAATTGATTCTTAACCTCAAAATTATTTTTTTTCTCATTCATAGAAAGTTGTAATAAATAAAGAGAAATTAACGCTAGCCGCTAGAATTTTTAATTTTGGGGCGACTTGTCTCTTTTTGTGCACCATGCATTTGAAGATGTTGTGGTGGTAGATTATTATAATCACTGAGCAAGGCAGATGTTTCTAATGTTAATAATGACTAATGTACAATTCATGTTATGTTCTTTTACCATTAAATACGAAACGAAAAAATAAATACGAATTGATCGTGTAAGTGAACATCGAAAATCAAATTACATTTTTTTTTACTAATTCAATAATATCAGTTCACTTTTCCTTAAATAATTTAAGTTATGTGGACGCTGAGAAATTTTTCGTGTTTTTGGTTGTGATATCTGACAACACATTCATTCACAGGGTGAGATTCGAACCCGCGATAATAACCTTGAACGTCAAAACTGAGCCTTACTTTTTACAACGGCCGACATTTGTTTAATTCATTAATTGAATTCAATTAGTCCACACCTGTGGAGTAACGGTTAGCGCGTCTGGCCGCGAAACCAGGTGGCCCGGGTTCGATTCCCAGTCGGAACAAGTTACCTGGTTAGGTTTTTTTCCGGGGTTTTTCCTCAACCCAATATGAGCAAATGCTGGGTAACTATCGATGCTACACCTTCATTTCATTCAGACGCTAAATAACCTAAGATGTTGATACAGCGTCGTAAAATAACCTACTAAAAAATAATTCGACTAAAATGCAGTATTCATACTTACATCTCTCCTGTTAATACTCATCTCATCACTCTTGCTGACTTTTGGTTTGGTTCCAAGATCTACATCTACAGTCCACTCAAGACTAGGTTCATCCATGGAGCACTCGCTTGATTGCAGTAGTATTCCACACACTCGGCTAGAATTCAGTCCATTTGTGTTGTCAAGAATGTAGAATACTGAGTCCTGTAATATAGGATACAAAGATTGTATATAAACAAACAATCATATTTCTATTAGAATAAGCTATCTCCATTCTTGGATACACTCTTTTAACATTTATATAATCACTGATGAACGTTATTGAACAAGTAATAACTTCGGATTATGTATGATAAGACTTTCTTGTGTTAAATTCTAACGTACCTTGTTTACATGTTTCGACCTTTTATGGGTCATCCTCAGAACAGTCGTTGTTGGTCTTGGCGCCACTTGTTTTGTTTCCTGTGAGGGCGTGTTCGTGTGGTATAATGTAGAGTCAAAGAGTGTGTGTGTTCTGAAATTGAGTTGTGTGTTGAGAAACACACGAAAACACACCCCAACGAAATTCTCAACAAGGTACGTTAGAATTTAACACAATAAAGTCTTATCGTACATATTCCGAAGTGATGCATTGTTAAAAGTTGTGTAATCAAGATGTATAACTGTTTCACTCTGTTAATATTATAAATTTTGGTGGTAAATTACAACATTAAAACAGTGAATTAGTTATTACTTGTTCAGTAAGGTTAGCAATTGATTAGATGTCATTGAGAACCTTTAAACCGTACCTTTTTTCCACACGAAAGTTTCTGAAATTGATTTTTAAAATAATATGTATGACTTGTTTTGTTTCTGTGTACCCAGTTCAATATGTGTAAAGTTATTCTAAATCCAATTTTGAAATTTCCGAAACTCAGTTAAAAATGATTTGTATAGAAATAGTTAATTTATTCACAAGATAATGATATTTATTTACTTAGAAAAACAATTTTGATCTATATTAATAACCTATTTTCCAGGCTGTGTACATCATTCAGGAGAAAACTATGAAATGACCAGAATTTTCTGAATAATTTGTAGATTGAGACAATATCATTATTTTGAGGAATAAAGTTTGCGAAACAAAATGAAATAATCTACACAAACATTTGGTTAACTTTGTTTTGTTATATTTCGAATGAGCTTTGTCAAATCAACCGAAATTAATCAACAAGTAAATAGGAAACAAAGTACCGGTATTATTACGTTGAACCCCATTGTTTTATGAATTAAATGGTATTTTTATTTCATGTACGTCTAAATATTATTTTTAACTCAGTTTTATGGATTTAAGAAGTGTCCTGATATTTTTTTTAAAATTACAGCTACGTAATACTTTATACAAAATTGGTTCTGGAAACTGTATGCATTGAAAAGGAATTCTAATGTTTTTGACTTATATGATTGATAATGCCCTATGCTATTATTTTCTTGAACATCGAAATTCTTTGGAAATCCGAAATTTCATTCCATACGGTGAATAAATACACTATTATCAGAGGAAAGAGTTTTTGGTGATAATTTTGTTAATAATATTATCATTAATAAATTAAGTTTGTAGCGTAGTATTTTTTTGTTGGAAATCGTGCTAGAAATACGCATAAATTTCGCAATAATTTCTTGATTAGTATAAGGGTAAATTTTTAGTTCTGACTTAACAGCTCTTAATTGTATTTCTAAATCTACTAAGAACAACATAATAACAGCATAACACTAGTTTTTAAAATAGTTTTAATTCACTCTGTATTAGCATCTGTATCACCGAAGTGTAACTTACAAATTTTGACATTTTATTTCTTCATACGAGTAGTTGTTCTTCTACTTATACTTCTGTCAGAAATTTTTATGTGTAACAAAAACATTGAGTAAACTTTTCATAGAACTCTCAGTAAGGATCTTCATTAAAAATTGCCATTATATGATTAAAATCACTTGCACTTTACTTTTAATAATAAACTTAGAAATGTTCAAGGGTGTTAATTATTTTTATATAATTAATTAGTAATTTTCATTATGAAGGAAATCAATTTGAAAGTTAAGCGACAACATATTTTCAAATGTTCCTCAACTTTGTCTCTAACATAGCGTTCAGTTCTTTCTAGAAGTTTATGTACTTTGCTTCCGAATTGACCACTCTTTTAATATATCATAATTAGGACATTTGAGTCAGTGAGTGAATTCTTGGAGATAAGTTTATAACTTAATCTCAAAACTACAACATTGAACTGCTTTATGAATCAGTTGTGGAATTGAAATCACGAAGATTTTTGACGTGTAAACTTGAGATAGGTATACATAAAAACAATTTAAAATAAAATTATAAAAATGAATAGTAACTCTTTTCGTGAAAAACTAACTACTTAAAAAACCATAACGAAAATAGTTTTGAACTGGTTTGTTCAAAACTATGGAAGGTACCCTTTAAAAACGTCTGTCAATTTAACTGACCTCATTATTTTCTAATAACAAAACCCTTGCCTCTAATCATTAAGATACAGTGAAACCTCTCCTTACGGACACCCCCAAGATACGGACACTCCTCATATACGGACAGATTTTTATGTCCCAACTGAAATAATATAGAAATAATGATAAATTTAACTCTCGTTTACGGACACTCTCAGACACGGACACGGACAGCTGTTTCACAGTCCTAAATCTTGCTTTACCTCCTGACTGCGGACAGAACTTGGATTTCAAGACCTAATGTGCTACAAAAATGGAAACTTTAGTTTTGAGAACTGTACAGAGATTCCTTAACGTGAAAGAAGACAATAAGGGTTTCGTAGGCTACCACTAGCCCAGCCGGCTACCCCTTGTTAGCTGGAAGCGAGTGGATAAACAAAGTCATAAAATTTAACCTGTCTGATGGGTCCAAGGTTTCGGCGATCGTGAAATTGTATTCAACACATGACTGTGTTAGTAGGATTATTCTCTCCACTTCAATCAGTTGTTCTGTTTCGAGAGACATGGCACCTGAACGTAAAGGTTAAGTTGGAAACTGTAAATTACAGTACTGCGTAACTGTCAGTGGCGTAGCGTCAATGTAAGCTAAAAAGCTTAGCTTCCCCAGTTAATAATTATTTCATAATAAACCTGCAGTTTATGGAGAAAATTATTTATCAATTTTAATAGAATTTATATTTACGCTTTAAATATTGTGATGCGGCAGCTCAGGATGATTTGTGATGCAGCAGTAAACGAGAAGCCTGCACACACCAGCTTCCAAGCAGACCGGTTTCTTCTGTGTAATCCACCCCGCAGATTTTCCATCCCTTCCTAAGCTACCCTAGTCGCAAGGCTCGCAAAGAAGCTAGCTTTAACATTTAAAATAAGTAGTTTCCGAGTTATCCCTTTTCGTCAGTTGTGTTCAGTTGAAGTGTTAGTGTGCATTGTGGCTGATATAATAAATAATGAGCGAAATAACAGTTCCTGACACTAATTTACTTGAATTTTTTTTAAGACAATTGTATTATCAAGACCGATTTACGAACAGAAGTGTGATTTAAAAAACAAATGACCGACTCCCTTGCTGTCAATGAAGGACACAACCAAAAGACAGACGCATACTTACGTAATGATACTAATATTGTGATTTCTCTAAGTGTGACAGGAAGTGAGCTAATGTTATACGTGTACGTGTCTATTTGTTAAGAGATATGTGTAAACCGTGAAATCATATTTTATTACGTATCATTTGAGGTCATGCCTTATTGGTGTTACTTACGATGTTCCAACCAATCTTCGACTGCTGACTTGAAATTGACTACTATTTATTTTAAGACTGTATTTTTGTAATACGTTTTCTCATATTGCATGAAAGACAACTTGAGTTAGCTTCCCCTGCTCAAAATTTCATGCTACGCCACTGGTAACTGTAGACCTAGAATAAAACTGCATGGCACAGTACTGTATTTTCCTTTTTCGGTCTTATGTACTGTAGTTCAAAGTTGCAAAGAATTTACTGTAGTACACTATACTTATTTAGAATAAAACTACAGTAATAAATTTCATTTAAAGCGTGAAGGGATAGATAATACATATTATAAATTTACTGTTAGATTGGGGAGCCTCCCTCCCAATAAAGGACACCTGCCAGATGCGGACATATTGTTACGTCCCTTCGATGTCCGTAAATGAGAGGTTTCACTGTATATTCTTTGTGTTTCCATAATTATATTTTATTCTTTGTCATTGTTTTTATTATATTATTTTATTATATTATTTTATTATTATATATTATTATTATTATTATTATTATTATCGGTATTAGGCCTATTACTACTACCGTACTACTAAATGACATGTGCTTTTGAAACATACAATACGATGTTCTGTTTTCGATTTTATGGGTAGGCCTATAGTTACTATTGACTTTGCGGTAGATGTGATGATGACTCTGTTTGTCATAGTTTTTAGAGTTCCTATGCTGGAGTAGATGTTGATATTTGTTAATTTTGTTACTGTGTGCATTCTGAAGATTATGTCTTCGTCAGTGAAACTGCAATGTATGTTACCTGAACTTCCTCGTTTGCTTTGTTGGCAATGATTACGTCAGATTTCTTCTCTATAGATTGCATACGGAGACTAAGTAGGAGGCGGAAAGAGGGAAGATTGGAGAATACTGGGTTTGCGTTGAGAGACCTGCTCTTGGGCAGAAAACTGTGGATAAATGGAACTCGATTTCTGTAGAAATTTATCTATGTCAGTAAATCTTATATTTATCGTTTTCTAGGAATATTACTTTTAATAGGTTCATGAACATAGCAAGATGTTTATTATTATTACTAGCCGTACCCGTGCGCTCCGCTGCACCCGTTAGAAATAAATATAAAGTAATTATATAATTAAAATAGGACATTTGATCCAGGGAACATTCGTGTTTGATAGAAGGATAAATCGTTTAATATGTTACTTGATTTAAATTGCATCCAAATAATTAAAATGCGATCATTTTGGTCCAGAGACACTCATTTGGTGCAATGACAATTCCTTTAACATGTTTCTTAATTTTTATTAAATACAACCATAGTTTAATGAAGATTGACATCATTTAGATTTAATGTGTATATTTTATTTTACTTGTTATAGGTTTCCATTCAATTATGGTAATAACTTAATCAGTAAATGGCGCTTGGCCCACTATGGTTCTGAACCCTTCAAATAACTTAAATCATATTATATAATATTACATATATTATATTATATTATATTATATTATATTATATTATATTATATTATATTATATTATATTATATCAGAATTTACTGTAATAACATTATAGCATTATGTCCATCTAGATAAACTACACTTTCTAATGATGAAATAATAATTAATTATACAAATCTGTTAATCTAGCTTCCGATATTACTTCATACAAACACAGAAATATTCTCTGTAGGCTATCTTTCATAGCTTTCGATTGTTGCTGTCCAAGGCCGTTTATAGACGAAGTCATTTGTTTTTTAATTCATTACACTGCCTTAGATGGCATTTATTTTAATTTTAGAACTCATTCATCTCATTAAATATCAGTCCTATCAAAATGTTTCAAGGAATGAAACTTATCGCAAATTATTTTTAAAGAAACTTTTGTTATGTAACATTTTTCACAGAAATCAATAATAAGCGAGATATTTCGACTTATTTAATTCAGGCCCCCTTATAACCCCCCTTTTAAATAATGTATTTTGAATGCCATATAGCCTAAAATCTAAGTTGCAACGAACTTAATTTATATCCCAATTTTCATCGAAATCCGTTCAGCCATTATCGCGTGAAAAGGTAACAAACAGACAGACAGACAGACAGACAGACAGACAGACATACAAACAAAAATGTAAAAAAAGTGATTTTCGGTTTCAGGTTAGTTAATTATATATGTTAGGACCAATTATTTTTGGAAAATCGGAAATTACCAGAAAAATTTCGGCTACAGATTTATTATTAGTAAAGATTATTATTATTATTATTATTATTATTATTATTATTATTATTATTATTGGCCACCGGCGTAGTTCTAGCGGATAAGACGTTGCCTGCCGATCCGGAGTTGCGCTCGAGCGCGGGTTCGATTCCCACTTGAGTTGATTGATTTAATAATAATCTTCCTCGTATGTGATCGTGAAAATTTTGTAACTAATTCAACAGTTCATAGCATAAATACGTGTCAAAAATGGCTTTCATGCTTCATCGGCAAGTCTATCCTGCTATCAAGGAGTGTGTTATATGGCAGTAAAAATTTTTAATAGCCTCACTATTGATATAGAAAATGAAACTCAGAATAGGCTATAAGATTATTTAGGGCCAAATTAAAGAAGTAGGTCCATTTATCTAATTTCTCACGCCTTCTATTCTGTAGGTGAATTCATGACATTCAGCAACGCTTCGTGAATATTTCTATGTTGTATTAAATATTGATACTAAAATGTTGTGTTGTGCATACTTACTTACTTACTGGCTTTTAAGGAACCCGGAGGTTCATTGCCGCTCTTACATAAGCCCGCCATTGGTCCCTATCCTGAGCAAGATTAATCCAGTTTCCATCATCATATCCCATCTGCCTCAAATCCATTTTAATATTATCTTCCCATCTACGTCTCGGCCTCCCCAAAGGTCTTTTTCCCTCCGGCCTCCCAACTAACACTCCATACCTATGCATTTCTGAATTCGCCCATACGTGCTACATGCCCTGCCCATCTCAAACGTTTGGATTTAATGTTCCTAATTATGCCAGGTGAAGAATAAAATGCGTGCAGTTCTGTGTTGTGTAACTTTCTCCATTTTCCTGTAACTTCATTCCTCTTAGCCCCAAATATTTTCCTAAGCACCTTATTCTCAAACACCCTTAACCTATGTTCCTCTCTCAAAGTTAGAGTCCAAGTTTCACAACCATACAGAGCAACCGGTAATATAACTGTTTTATAAATTCTAACTTTCAGATTTTTTGACAGCAGACTGGATGATAAAAGCTTCTCAACCGAATAATAACAGGCATTTCCCATATTTATTCTACGTTTAATTTCCACCCGAGTATCATTTATATTTGTTATTTTTGTTCCCAGGTATTTGAATTTTTCCACCTCTTCAAAGGTTAAATTTCCAATTTTTATATTTTCATTTCGTACAATATTCTCGTCACGAGACATAATGATATACTTTGTCTTTTCGGGATTTACTTCCAAACCTATCTCTTTACTTGCTTCAAGTAAAATTCCCGTACAAAATTTGTCCAATATTCTTTTGAGAAGATTAACTCCATATGTAGATGAAATTATTGGGGATAATCAGTGTGGTTTTAGGCATAATAGATAGTAGACTATATTGTAAAACTCTTCTGTATATATTTCAATTAGCTTGTGACTATAATTAAGACTTTGTAGTACTATTAAGATTTTTTTTTTTCATTTGACATGTTCCATATTCTAGCTGTGAAGCGATGTACGAATACCATGGAATGTAAATAAATACAATACAATGGGCTTGGTTTTTTCCGAGATTTTCCCAACCGTAAGGTGAATGTCAGGTAATCTATGGCGAATCCTCGGCTTTATCTTGCTAAATAACCTCGTAATTGATACAATAAAATATTATTATTATTATTATTATTATTATTATTATTATTATTATTATTATTATTATTAGTGATGGTGGTGGTGGAGGTGGCATAATTAGATATATATTATTTTAATATACCGAAGTACATATGATATTTCCATGCTCTTACATCGTATGATGACGCAGAATATCTGCATGGAAATATCATATTTACTTCGGTACATTAAAATAATATATATGATATGCGTAAATCACTTCGTGATTTAAGACGGCGCTTATTCCGTCGGATCCCGGCCAACTGGTCACTCATAACGAGTGCACCTCAGCACATGTGTGGACTTCGGTCCTACGTTCATAGACATTTATGACGTAGTGCAGAGGGCGGCCACTAGAGGGAACCCAAGAGTTGGAGCTTAATATTGAGACGATTCTGTCCGACGCCGGGGTGGTATCCGGTGTGGCTTAGTGGATAAAGCATCAGCACGTAGAGCTGAAAACCCGGGTTCAAATCCCGGCGCCGGAGAGAATTTTTCTCCGTTCCATTACTCTTACATGGCATAATTAGAGTTGGAGATGGTGTACATTTATTCTTACATTTTCGTTTTATCATCCTTTTTTTTACTTAAAGTTTTAACTGAATGCTTTTCAAATAGTCTACTATTTGCGCTAATAAATAAAATCCACAGTATTTTATAGTTTGTTAGTATTGAAAATAAATTACCATGTTGAGGTCAATAACACCGGCGCACACTTCATCTTTCTGTATCTGAAGTCTGGTGCATAATGAATAGATGAGGTCGCGGAATTCTTGCGAGGTGTGTGTTGCCCTGTACTCAAACAAGGCGTCGATTACAGAGCGGCATGCGATACATATTGTGGAGTCTCGGGTGATCATTTGAGACGGAGGGAGCAGCGTGAAGATTGATTTCAAAGGTATCACCCTCAGTATGCTCATGAGCTGGGTTGTGAACAATCCAGTGGTGTCATATCGCATGAACCCCTGCGACACCTCTTCTCTCATCTCATCTTCTGTTTCTGAAACCAAGAACAGAATTACATGAAGAATTTCTACTAAAAGTCCTAAGAAAACTTATGGACATGTTTAGATCAGGCCTGCACAAGGTTTGCGCTCTCCGAGTCGGCTCACAGCTCGAGAGCGGAATGCAGATATTGGCTGCGCTCTGTATAAGGGTGGACTGGAAGAAGGGGTGATCTCGTACAAAATGTACATAAAAGTACTAGTACGAGTGTTCATGAAATCAATTCCCGTTCATTGTTTACAAAACTATCTTGTCTATTATTAATTAATAAAGAAATATTTATGGATCTAGGAGACGGCCTCCAGATATGGAGGGTAGGTGTGAATATATTGAATAAGCAGTCGCGGACAGCCGATGAGGGGTGGTCCTCCACTTGGGGGTTGGGCGAAGGGCTAACAACCCATCACCGTAAAAAACAGCTTGTTACGAATCCTTCAAATAAGCCTCGGAATGAGACTGATTCTCTGGCAAGACCACAGCTTAATCGGGAGGAAATTAAACACAGAATAAATATGGGAAATGTCTGTTATTATTCGGTTGAGAAACTTTTATCATCCAGTCTGCTATCGAAAAATCTGAAAGTTAGAATTTATAAAATAGTTATATTACCGGTTCTTCTGTATGGTTGTGAAACTTGGACTCTTACTTTGAGAGAGGAACAGAGATTGAGGGTGTTTGAGAATAAGGTGCTTAGGAAAATGTTTGGGGCTAAGAGGGATGAAGTTACAGGAGAATGGAGAAAGTTACACAACACAGAACTGCACGCATTTTATTCTTCACCTGACATAATTAGGAACATTAAATCCAGACGTTTGAGATGGGCAGGGCATGTAGCACGTATGGGCCAATTCACAAATGCATATAGAGTGTTAGTTGGGAGGCCGGAGGGAAAAAGACCTTTGGGGAGGCCGAGACGTAGAAGGGAAGAAAATATTAAAATGGATTTGAGGGAGGTGGGATATGATGATAGAGAATGGATTAATCTTGCTCAGGATAGGGACCAATGGCGGGCTTATTTGAGGGCGGCAATGAACCTCTGGTTTCCTTAAAAGCCAGTAAGTAAGTAAAGAAATATTTATTTTACAGAAATAATACGAACTCTATAGCTACTTAAATGTACAATATCATTTTGTTATATTTTTATTTATCAGTACATCAAAACAGGGTTTTATGCTGTTGGCAACTGACAGGAACAGTACTGATCGTAATGAAACATCAGTTACAGATGTTCGATATTTGTCTTTATTAAAGTTCACAATAGAAAACAGTTGCTCACAAATATAAATGTTGAGCCAAATATAGCAATCATTTTCACAGCCAGTTTGTGTAGTCGTGGATATTATTGCTGAGGTTTAGTCTTGTAAAACTCAACCAGGCTACTAGGCCTAGTATTATTGAAACGGTCTTTAGCCCTTAGGCCACATTGAAGATCAATAAGTTCAAGCTATACATCGTATGACACTGTTTCAACTGGTGTTGAAAGAATTTATTATGATAATTTTAAACTTCTTTCCAATTAAGACAAGATCTTGGAACCTAGAATTAAATTAATTTTGAATTTCAATTAATATTTGCACATAATCGTTTAACATGGCTTCATCACGAGCAGTTTCTATCGTTGAAAATTGAGTCATATTACTTTCCCAAAACTGACTTACGAAAAGTGTAAGTTTACGACTGAAATCCCGTAATTTACTCAACATATCAATAATGAGCTGGCCTTTTCCATGAAGAGAGATATTTAAATTGTTGAAGATTAATAAATTCTTACGTACCCTACCTCATGTAATAATGCAACTTTCAACTCCTGAACCTTTCTACTGCGACCTTCACCAACAAAACCATCGTATCTGTGTGTGTGGACTAGTAATGACGCATTATATTATGTTTTTCTCTTTCTTTCAAACTTTTGTGGTAGTTAAGTATTGACTCCAGCTGATGTGAAAAAATAAGCATTTTCCCATGCAATATTGAAAGAATTGTCCACACCTGTGGAGTAACGGTCAGCGCGTCTGGCCGCGAAACCAGGTGGCCCGGGTTCGAATCCCGGTCGGGGCAAGTTACCTGGTTGAGGTTTTTTCCGGGGTTTTCCCTCAACCCAATACGAGCAAATGCTGGGTAACTTTCGGTGCTGGACCCCGGACTAATTTCACCGGCATTATCATCTTCATATCATTCAGACGCTAAATAACTTAGATGTTGATACAGCGTCGTAAAATAACCCAATAAAGTAAAGTTGAAAGAATTTGCCTGATGATCACTTTTTCGTCTTTTAGATTCCTCCATTATGTAGCCGTAGATAGGCAAAGTGAAACGGCTACTGATAATACACACTACACCAGATAGCTGCGTGGACTATCCTCTATCAAATACAGGCCTACGTCATTCCGCCGTACCTCTCCGGCGAGCTCTTAGGCGGCTCAATGAGCGCCGTTTGTGCAGGCCTGGTTTAGATTATATTTGAAGTGAGGTGCGTATCTTATTTATGCAGAATGAACCGTAACTAATGTTACTAATTTCAGGAGGGTATTCTTTGAGATATTTCAAACAAAAAATTGAAATACAATTTTGATCGCTTTGCTTCCTTTTCGAGATAAAAATTATTTCATATGAAACATTTCATAGCGTGTTTTGGGAAACCCATTGATTGAATTCCCAATATGCTCAGTCAATTTAAGAGAGCAGTGTATTATGATAATAAATGATTGAAAGAATTTTAGTTTTGTCCTTTGATCCGAACAAATTTAACTTTTCGTTCTGAAAAGAAATTTTAAAATTTTACATTTGTTCGGATTAAATTTCTGTACATTTAAAGGGGAAAATTAAAATTCTTTCAATCATTCATTAATATACAGTAGAATCTCTATTATCCGTAGTAATGAATGGGGTGGGCTGAATGGTTAATCGAAAAAATCGAATAATCCGTACCATGAAATATTTTGGTAAATTTAGTGAATAATACTGAAACTTTCGTATTTTCCTCCATGATCTTGTATTTAACATGCTAGGTAGAGGATCAGAAGCCCACTAATTTAAGTCTGGCCGTAATGGACGGATTTTTAAGGGGCAAATAAACTCATTGTATGGCTGTCCGTGGAAAGATATAAATAATGGAGGTCTCATGTTGTAAACTTACATACTTTATACACTTTACTTTATCCTTAATTTTTATTAAATTGCACACAGTTGTAACTCCAATGTTGTATTCTGATGCGAGGTGAACCACAGTTTCTCTTTCCCCAAACTACTCAATGATTTGCACTTTTATTTCTATACTTAGCACAACACGATTTTTTTTCATATCCGTGGAAGACATTTTGTATGTAAGTTATGGAGTCTATAAAGTAAGCTTACAACTCTAACAATAGACCATACTATGTAAGGGTAAATGCTTGTAATAACACTTTCTAGAAAAAACGTGCTAATATAATGTGCAGTACCTGCTTCGTAATTATATTTCTGTAGCAAAAAACAAAAGCATAAGAAAGACAATCGGTTAATAGAGTAATGGATAATCGGGGTCCTATTGTAATATACTGCTCCCTGAATATACTGAGCATATTTTGGAAATTCAATCAATAGCTTTCCCAAAATATGCTATGAAATATTTCACATAATTTTTTTTCTTACTTGGCATAACCACATATCAGCTATTATTAAAAGAATTGGACACAGAATCTACCTGCTAAAACACATTATTCAAGACTAATCTCCATTGCCTCTACACTACAAGAGACTTATCTATACATACCAGGTTCAAAAAGTTCCCGGAATTTGCTAGTATCATAGAAACAACGTACCTTAAACACTATTCTACAGCATTCCCTTCAAAATAGTTGCCTTCCGCAACAACACACTTTTGCCAACGCGTGTAGAGTTCCTGGAAGCAGGCCTGGAAGCCATTTTGTGAAACCCGTCTTAGTGCTCTCGTCGCGTTTGCGATAACCTCTTCAGCATTGAATCTCCGTCCTTTCAGATGACTTTTCAGACGGGGAAACAGAAAGTAATCAGGTGGTGAGAGATCACTGCGTCCCGGAGGCGACGGAGGATTTCTACGTACAATTCTTACGTTACAATACTACCTTCTGGAATGAACTCATGGTGGATGAGACCCTGAAAGTCGAAGAAAACTTCCTTTGGAAGTGTCCCTAGGAAATTTTTGCTTCCGAGGAGATGTTTTCGATTTCCACTCAGATGATTGTCGTTTAGGGACTGGGTTGTACAAGTAGCACCAAGTTTCATCTCCAGCAATAATTTTGTTTAAGAAATCACCATCTTCATCAGCCATACTGATCATGTCTCCAGCAAGAGCAAGAGTCATTCTTGTTTCTTTCTGTTCTGCCGACAACATTTTCGGAACCAACTTCTGAGACACGTAATGCATGTTGAGATGCTTGTGAAGAACATTGTGTAATCTTAATGTCTCTGCAGGAGTTTTGTGTTTGTACGTTGCTCTGTGGACGTTAATTACAAAATGCGACGAACAAACAAAACACTATGATAAACAATTGCCTACAACTCAAAACCAACAATCGCCATTATCAACAAACTTTAAGGAAATGACATCATGAATGTTACCAACAAAACAAATGTATAACATCCCTTGTTATGTATTAATGCGAAAAATGGTAGTAAAATTCCGGGAACTTTTTGAACTAAGTAGTATTTCAATTGTGCGCCCTCTGTGGCAATTTGAATGTTAAATTTAGGATCTGCTTCTGCATCACAAATAAGAAGAATACAAGTCATGCAAAATCGCTATTTGGAGCTGATGTCTGGTGCACCTTGGTGTATTAGCAACAAGAACCTGCACGATGATCTCTGTATTCCCGAGGTGACGGAGGTCCTAAGACAGAGCTACATCAGACTGTACAACTCCTTCCTAAACCACATTAATCCTCTACTTCGAGTAATTGTCACTAATCCACCGCAAGATCCAGCCCATAGAAGGCTAAAAAGAAAACGGCATAGTGATATGAGGCTATAGCGTATTTTTGTAATTACCCATAAACAAGTGTCAAGTTACGTTATTTTTAGTTTTTTCTTCTTTTGTTTTCCTTTTTCTGTTCCTGTTATTCCAAATTATAATGTATTTATTTATGTACAATAACGTTTACTTAATTTTAAAAAAATAATATTTTTTTTTTCTCGGAAAGGAAGCAAAAACGAGCAAAATTGTAATTAACTTTTTTGTTTGAAATATCTCAAAGAACAACCGTACTTACTTACTTACTTACTTACTGGCTTTTAAGGAACCCGAAGGTTCATTGCCGCCCTCACATAAGCCTGCACAAGTCCCTATCCTGAGCAATATTAATCCAGTCTCTATCATCATATCCCACCTCCCTCAAATCCATTTTAATATTATCTTCCCACTCAAAGAATAACCCCCTGAAATTAATGACATTAATTAAGGTTAACTCTGTAGAGGTACTCAAAAGTCAGGAAAGGTTTAAAAGTCCTCTAACTTTGTTAAGAAGTAGGCCTAAGTTTGCAGAATAATAATAATAATAATAATAATAATAATAATAATAATAATAATAATAATAATACTTACTTACTTACTTACAAATGGCTTTTAAGGAACCCAAACGTTCATTGCCGCCCTCACATAAGCCCGCCAGCGGTCCCTATCCTGTGCAAGATTAATCCTGTCTCTAACATCATACCCCACCTCCCTCAAATCCATTTTAATATTATCCTCCCATCTACTCTCGGCCTCCCTAAAGGTCTTTTTCCCTCTGGCCTCCCAACTAACACTCTATATGCATTTTTGGATTCGCCCATACGTGCTACATGCCCTTCCCATCGCTAACGTCTGGATTTAATGTTCCTAATTATGTCAGGTGAAGAATACAATGCGTGCAGTTCTGTGTTGTGTAACTTTCTCCATTCTCCTGTAACTTCATCCCGCTTAGCCCCAAATATTTTCCTAAGCACCTTATTCTCAAACACCCTTAACCTATGTTCCTCTCTCAGAGTGAGAGTCCAAGTTTCACAACCATACAGAACAACCGGTAATATAACTGTTTTATAAATTCTAACTTTCAGATTTTTGGACAGCAGACTAGATGATAAGAGCTTCTCAACCGAATAATAACACGCATTTCCCATATATAATAATAATAATAATAATAATAATAATAATAATAATAATAATAATAATAATAATAATAATAATAATACAGATTTGTTTATAAAAGAATGGAGTTTATTCTACAGCAGTGGTCGTCAGCACTCGCTGAAATGTGCAAAGGGTAAGCGGTGCCGTCACGTGTGCACCGTCATGCAGCAGGAAGAGACAGAGAGCATACCCGCTAGCAGTTACGAGTGCACCATGGTGCACCGCGTTTTCCACGGGTAAGAGACGCTAGCCCCAGGGTGCTCTGCACTGACGACCCCTGTTCTGCAGTACTCTCACTTGAGGATTTGATTCCTCTAGAGAAAATGAAAACTCGAATGGGATTTAATTGATGGGATTAGAAGAAAGTATATAACGATTACCTTTTACTTACAAATGGCTTTTAATGGCAAGTACATTGTCGCCCTCACATAAGCCCTCCATCGGTCCCTATCCGAGCAAGATTAATCCAGTCCCTACCATCGTATCCCACCTCCTTCAAATCCATTTTAATATTATTCTCCCACCTATGTCTCGGTCTCACCAAAGGCCTTTTTCTCTCCGGCCTCCCAACTAACACTTTATATGTATTTCTGGATTCGCCCATACGTGCTACATGTCCAGCATATCTCAAATGTCTGGATTTAATGTTCCTAATTATGTCAGATGAACAATACAATGCGTGCAGTTTTACGTTGTGTAACTTTCTCGAAAATACCGGTACTTATTATTATGTTATCTTTTTGCTGGACTACCTAATAAATAAAAGTAACTGTCATTTCCGAATTGAAGTTTTAAAGAAAGGAACTGGGATGAGGCAGAAAATTGAAATAAAGGCTAGAAGCGCAATGAATCAGGGTTTTCTGAGGGTATATGTACTAATTTTCGCGATAAATGGCTCCTATTTCGCGGCAACTCACATATTTCGCGAAAACCAACAGATTTAATTATGATATATGTAGCTGTCTGAAAGGCGGTATACCGTTAAAAATAACGTTTGGAATGTTCGCGTGTATGGTCAAAAAAAATTAGGCCACTTGTAATTTATAGCCTAATAAGATCGCAATAATCAATAACCAGCAATATTGCCAGAGCGATATAATACTGTTTACTTCTGTGAAAATTTACCTGTTCATGACAAGAGAGGTTTAGAACTAGAGACTGCTAATACTTTAATATACAGGGTGATTCACGAAGATTTACCGTCACTTACGGAGCTTATTTCTGAAGACATTCTGAGCAAAAAAAAGTCATATAAACATTTGTCCTAATTTCAATATTTTCAGAGTTACATTAATTTGAAGTTGTTTGTAAAATACCATTATTCTTTAGTTTTAAAGGTAAAAGAATATTACAGATAAAGAATGAACTATTCAGGAGTATCATTTCTTTAATTAGCTAGTATTCTGAAGCTAAAATTATGTTGTGAATTCCGTAATTGCTTCGTACAGAATTTTTTTTTTACGATTTTTAACTACAAAAATTACATTTTTCTGACGCATTTATCACAGCAATTGTTACAAATCACGCCACTTTTGTAAATTCTTTAATACTGTACATTAGATTCAAGTTCTTAAAAGTCATACGATTTATAACATTTGGTGTGATAAGTGCGTAAGAATGATGTAATTTTTAGTTAAAAATTGAAAAACAAAATCTGTACAAAGTAATTAACAACATATTTTTAGCTTCAGAACACTAGCCAATTGAAGAAATGATACTTCTGAATAGTTCATTCTCTGTTTGTAATATGTTTTTTACTCTTAAAACTAACGAAAAAAGTATTTTACTAACAACTTCAAATTAGTGTAACTCTGAAAATATTGAGATTAGGACAAATGTTTATATGACATTTTTTGCTCAAAATGTCTTCGAAATTAAGTTCCGTATGTGGTGGTAAATCCTCGTGAAACACACTGTATATAATTTACAGCGTTCTGTGCTGAAAACACTAAAATTTAGATTGAAATCGCAACGTAAGATATAAATTATTCCAAATATAATAATTTATAATTAATATATTAGCCCTAGAATTTTTTTATTATATTATTTTTATTTTACGTAATACAAAACAAAAATCACATATAATATTGTCTGCCAATTCTTGTAGTGGATGTCTATTATATACTTTTCGGTTAAAATAGAAACACATCAATTTCTACTAAAATTATTTATTTCACAATATGCATCATTCCCGAATAAATTGGCCCATAAAATCTGAAAAAAAAATTATATTCATCCTGTGATTTAAAATAAATCGTTATACACAGGAAGACAACTGTCCGACTGACATACAGATGACTTGTCGAAAACCCAATTTTCGGTAACAGGGATATTGAAGACATTAATTTTTTTAATGAAAATTTCGAAATAAATTTCTTACATAATAAAAGTATTTTTAATTTACTGTATATTCCATACAAATGAGAAAATAAGAGTCAAAAACATTCATAATAATCTGTAAACATTACATTTTAGTGAGAGTAATAACTAAGTTTATAGTTTTACTTGTATTAAGCGGTTAGGTACAGCTTACAGCAGTAAATTTTTTGGAAATATTCATCATTTTTTTCCTCCATTACTGTATCTTGTACAATAATGAAAATTGGTATGTATAAAACACTGCCCTTCTCCTATATGAAAAAAAAAAATTTTTACGATTAAAAATTATTTATATATATATATATATATATATATATATATATATATATATATATATATATATATATATTTCAGAATTCATAATGGTGGTAGTTCATTGTGCAGTGATGAATCGTTTCCCTCATAACTCATAAACTTGTTAACTTTTTCATGTTCTCTCTCTTTTATTTTATTGCTGAAACTCATGTTTACAATATCATGCTCTTTGAACTACATCCCTTAAAAATATTTTTTTTATTTTGTGTAATAGAAAATACTGATATTTGACTATTTTTAAAAATGAATTTACTTTTTATCAGACAAACTATCAAAGGTAGAGAAGTGATCTTGCATCGTATTGTAGATATGACATGCATAAATACACACAAAAAAATTTCATCACAGGATGTTGGATAGATTCTGAGTTATGTGGGAAACGCATCATCACTGCACAGTGAACTGAATTTTGAAAACAAAAATGTAAATAATTTTTTTAAACCATAAAAATATATATATATTTTTTTATATAGCAGAAGGGCAGTGTTTTGCACATACTAATTTTCATTATTGTACAAGATACAGTAATGGAGAAAAAAAAAGTTGAACATTTCCAAAATTTTTTACCGTAAGCTGTACCTAAGCTCTTAAAAATCATAGTAATAAATTGAGAGAAATTTTGTTAATTCTATTAGTAACTTCTGAAGTCTATAGCTGATTAATTGAACTTACCATTTGCTGCGCCGGTAAGACCAGCAAACATAAGTGCCGTCATCAGAATAACGTAGTTTCTTTCAAACATTTTCACAACTTCGTATTTTGCTTGCTGTTGTCAATATATAACACTGGCAAATACTCATTTGACAGAAGCTTGCATGACCCATCAACAACTGGAGTATCTCTGAGATATGAACAGGCCTATTTATCTATTTTACTTTGCTATGAGATTGTTACTGTAGCAACGTTGTAGGTATTCTTTTGTGACACTGATATAGTAACGTTTCAAAATTTCCCCTCCTCCAACGATTTTGTTTTTATAACTGTCTTTTAAGTATTTGGTGGAGACTTGCATGTCATTTGTTCCACAGTACTGACTGGGCATGCTACATAAATATAATCAGCTGTCATTTATTTTTAAAATAATGAGTCTTGTCCTATTACTTTCTCTTGAACGTGATAAGACTTCCTTCCCCCTTCAACTTTCTCCTTTTTTAGTTTTTTATGAACTGGTAGTCATTTGTTTCCTTAATACTTTTGAGCTTCATCAAGTGTTCCCCTGTTCTTGCATGTCAATTTGTGATAACGAACTATGATGTCAATAACCTTAGAGTTATATTTGTGTATGTAGTGATGAAAAGCAAATTGAAATTCAGTTTGCCTTCTAACAGTGCCATAAATTCGTCTTCAGAAATATTAATTTATATACATGAAAGTCACGCAATTGAAGAGTCCACTGCAAGAATGATGGATGTCACTTTTTTTTCGAAAATGAACCAAGACTGTCAATGCATAGCTTAAGACATATAGAATGTACATAGAGAGTTATATGGCATTAACACTGATAGTCATTGTCCAGTAAAGATCGGAAAATCACAGTTAAGCTTTGAGCGCTAAGCATTTCAAACTTTCAATCGCTTCTCCTGCAAAATGTATTCCAAATGATATCCATCATTCTTGCAGTGGACTCTTCAATTGGAATGGAATATGTTTTTTTAATCACTGAAAATATGTTATACCTCAATTTATTTTAAATGCAATATTTTCTTTCAGTTGCGCATGAATATTTTTAGCACATACAAGAACACTACGGTACTTTAGTGATTTAGAAATATTGTGGCGTGATTATTAATATTTTAATTAAAGTTTTATATTCAGGGTGTTAACTAATATGCGGGAAACATTTGGGGAATGGATAGAGGACCTAAAAAGAAGCAAAAAATGCATGTATCCTAAATATATAGGTAGTAAATTTCGCTTTAACTCATTCAATTCTTCTCTTTTACGTCAGATCCCAGTACCTTCGAAATATATTCGCCTTGAATTGGAGTAATCATACATACATCCCGTTTTATAGTACTGTCAAGTAAGTTTGATCTAAAATCTCATTTTCTTCCGCTTTCATTTGAAACGAATTTCAAATAATTCGAACTAAATGTTAAGAGAAACTCAAAACAATGTTTCGACACTAGGTGTATATGTTTGAGTGCATAGTTCATAAGAGTTACTTCACTTTTTGTTCAGTATTTATCGAATTAAATTAGTCATTTCGAACGATAAACTTACAGAAAAAAATTCGTTCGTTGCGTTTGGATTTTTATTATAGTATAGCTAACGTGTTCGCATTTCCTATCATCAAATAATGTTGTAATTTACCGCTAGAGCTCATTATTTCATTGTAGTGTTCTGAACTGAACCTGGAAATAAGATGAATAGCTCTGTAACTTAAACTATGAAGGACATACCTGGCTAATTTAATATTTTCCCAATGTCATCCCATATGTTCCTTCTCCATATTACATTGCCTGGCCTACATTTCTAATTTCATAAATTATAAAGCTCTTCATACTGTTGGACTTGATAAAATAAGCTTCGCGTCATCCATTTCATTATACCTTCAATATTACCACGATTGGAGGCCTTGCAGTCGATATATTTGCCATGACATTATTTCGATCTTGAACCGTACAGAAATCTCTGGCCGGAATCCGGTCATGCAGACGGCTAAGTACGCGATGCTCCATTTAAAATAATGCAAAGAATAAAAATCCGAACGCGCCATACGGTTCCATTCCGGTAAGTGGGAGCCTACCTTTAAAGACTGGTTCACAATAAACCGGGGACGGAAACGACAATGAGAACGAGAACGGAAATCATGTTAAAATAAATGTATTTAAATGTGAGCGTTCACAATAGTTAATTGTTTATTGTTTATTGTTAATAAAATAACATTGACAGAAATACAATCTTAGTTCTTCCCTGAAGGAGTAAAAAACTCGTGCTCAGGGAGATATCTAAACACAAAGATAAACACAAAGGTAATTTTTTGACACAAACTGGCTCAAGAAAAAAAAATTACAGGATTAAATTAAATTTAAAAATACAATTTCAATTTTAACAATTTAAGTCATATAAATACATATACATATTAAATCAATATATATTCTTTAAAAATTAAATTCCTAACGCTATTTTTGAAATTCCTGATACTAAAGTTTTGCAAATCTGGATATTTATGAATTATTTTATTGTATAACCTTGGACTAAAGTCGGTACCATGGCTCAGAGCTGTGCAAGCTATCATTTAAAAACATTTATTTTAACAATATTTCCGTTCTCGTTCTCGTTGTCGTTTTCGTTCCTGGTTTATTGTGAACCAGCCCTTTACTCTCCACACGTGTTCGACTAATCCTACTCCAAACTGTTATGTTTCAGTGTATTGATTTCAAATGTATTTTTCGCATTTATACTCATCTGTTCACGATATGGACTACTACACCCAAATAAAAAAACTGACGACAAATGTTAAACAAAATGTACAAGCTATCTACATATTATTACAATTTACTAGAAAGAAAACACAATATTTATTCGCCACCATAGGGCCTATTTGTTATACCTTGCCATAACAAACTTTCGCTTGTCAATTAATACAGATCACTTTTGTGGACAATTTCAGATTATATTTTTTTAAGAAGGAATAAAGTTACGCTAAAAATTGCGAAATAACAATTCGTACTAACCGAGTTGACTCAGACAGTAACGTTTGAGACTCGTATTCGGGAGGTCGCAGATTCAAATCCCGTGTCCAATCTGACTGGGGTTTTTCATGGTTTCCCTCAGTCACAGCCCCAATCACCAATATTATAAATATTAATCAAAATCTAAAATAAGTTATTCATGAACACAAGCCATCCATAACATACAATAGAAACAGAAACTGAACAATAGTAACAACGGCCTACTGGTATAACCAAAGATTCTATACGCGATATGACTACAAATGCTGAACATGTATAACTTAAAAATTAATAACGGGGAAAAAAATTGCATACCCAAGAAAAAATGAAAAACAAAGGAAGAACTCTTTCTTGCCTTCCGCCCTGAGTACATCGGTCATTGTTTACATCAAGGACTTCTTATTTTAGATAGATTATAATCTATACCTATAATTATAGGTATTATTAATGCTAAAAATCGAGCCATGACTTAGTATAACCTAATGGAGATTCTGCTCTTTGGACTTCGTAGAATGTGTTTTTATTATGAGAGTATAATAAATTTATTCTATAAAATATGTGTTTTTGTTATAAAACAATGTATGCAACATATCCGCAACATGTACATTTTTTGCGCCCGTGTAATTTCAGCACAAGGCTAAGCTGGTGCTAAGAATATTTCCACTTGTGCAAAAAAGTTCCACATTACACACAAGTTACATAAATAGTTATTATTTATAAACTATAGTGTATCTATGATATAGAGTTCAAGTTTCATTATGGCCCTGTGTAATTGAAGATCAGAACAAAACACTTCGACAGCCAATTGGCTTTTACTAGTACAAGTGTTCATTTTTTTACTTGGTTATTTAAAGACGCTGTATCAACTACGAAATTATTTAGCGTCGATGGGATTGGTGATAGCGAGATGGTATTTGGTGAGATGAGGCCGAGGATTCGCCATAGATTACCTGACATTTGCCTTACGGTTGGGCTAATCTCGGAAAAAACCCAACCAGGTAATCAGCCCAAGCGGGAATCGAACCCGCGCCCGAATGGAACTCCAGATCGGCAGGCAAGCGCCTTAGCCGACAGAGCTACGCCGGTGGCTTTGTTCATTTTAGATTTCTATTTAAATAAATAGGGAACAATATTCATGTGAAGAAATTAACTTTTTGGCCGTGTGAGTTGGCTGAGATGGTAGCGTTTGAGACTCGTATTCGAGAAGTCCCGGTTTCACACCCCGCGGCCGACCAATCTGACTGGGGGTTTTCATGGTTTGTCTCAATTACAAATGCCTAATTGAAAATTTACATGTTATGATTCATCACCTCCACAATCACAAATATCATAAACATGAATAAAAAAACGGTTACGGTACTTGAAACCAGCACACAATAGAAACAGACACTCAACAACAGTAAAAAGAATGTTATAGATTCATTAATTTGTCCTACAGAATGATATCTGTGATATTGACAATTAATATTTGAGGAGAAATTACAGAATATTACAGATATTATTCTGTAAGACAAATTAATGAATCTATAATATTTTCATAGCTGCAGTGCACATGTCTGTAAAGATTACTGTGCACTTAACTGCGGAAACCCGGCCAAACAAGTCACTCAGCTGAGTGCGCTCCTAGTATAATGGCAGTTGACATTGAACATATACGTCAACATATATGCCTAACTTGGAGTCAGGCCACAAAGGGAAACATTGTAGGAGGAGGATTCGGTCCGGTGCTGTGGACTGAATTCGGCGTAGCTCAGTGGTCAGAGCGCTTGGTATGTAGAACCAAGGACCCGGGTTCGATCCCCGGCGCCGGAGCGAATTTTTCTCCTCAAATATTACTAGTAAAAAGGCCTAATAGTAGGCCTACACCCAAAGATCCTAAAACACGCGTTATGACTACAGATGTTAAAGCGTATATAAATAAACTTAGTAAAGAAAAATCGATTCACTTCTTGTTATGAAATTAATAATAATATTTTTCAAGAAAATGTTTCCATAGAAACAGCTTTGCATATGAAAACGGGATCTTTTCTGAATCCTGCACATTTCTTGGCCTGCTCTATTATATTATAACACTTATCACCATAGAAACAGAATTATATTGTTATTAATATTAAAAATTGATCCATGACTTACTGTAATCTACTGGAGATTATGTTCTCTTTGGACATCGAGGATAGTTTTATTATGAGAATAGAATAAATTTATTCTATAAAATGCATGTCATTGTTATGGTACTGTAATAAAATTAATTATGTACGGTATGCAACTTGTGTATGACATGGACTTCTTTGCACTCGTGTAATTTGACCATGAGTCTACGGCTGCTGAGAATCTTTCCACGCTTGCAAAAAGTTTCACTTTACACACAGGTTACATAAATAACATCTCATTATAAACTCTAATGCACTGTAGCCTATCTATGAGTTAGAGTTAACATTTGATTGTACGACAGAACAAGAAACATCAACAAAAGAATGATTTTTCCTAGTCCATGTGTTCATTTTAGAATTTGAATGTATTTAAGTAAGCATAGGAAATTTTTATGTGAAGAAATTAATTCACTTCTTGTTTTCAAATACACAACACGCTTATAATAATATTATTTTTCCTAGAAAATGTTTCAGTTACATGCTTATATCTAAACTTTGTCTTCTTTCGACTGCTCTTCTTTCCACACACGCACAATTTTCACTTTAATTTACAGAAAACATTTTACACAATTATCTAACCTCTACTAAGAAGTACACCGAACTTGCCAGACCACATTAACTGCACGAGAATGTGCGAAGTACCTGGTTATCGAGTCCAGACAAGTGGGCAGACACTCTGATAGGAGGGGAAAACAAACGTAAAGGGTTAAGTAACTTGCAGACCATTTCCTGTTGGAGTGGAGGCGTGAATACATGCTGGTGTGAATGTTAATTTCAGCTTTGAGTTATCTTAAAATATTACACTCTGTTGTTGTGCCCTTACACACACTATGAATTATCATGTAACATTCCTAACTGTTCAGTGAAATGAATTAAACTTGATAGGAATCATTTGCAATTGGTATCGATTGGATGCATGCATGTATAACTACGCCAGAATAAATAAAATAAATAAATGAGTGAGTGAGTGAGTGAGTGAGTGAGTGAGTGAGTCAGTCAGTCAGTCAGTCAGTCAGTCAGTCAGTCAGTCAGTCAGTCAGTCAGTCAGTCAGTCAGTCAGTCAGTCAGTCAGTGAATGAATAAAATAGTGTTGCCAGGTTTAGGGTAAAATCCCTGTCGTGGGGATATTTTAACTCCACTAGAGACCGAGGGATTTTCTGTTGTGAAATTGGTCAAATTGTAGGATTTTTCTTGTCCTTTTGTTAAGATTCACAACAATCGCCATATATTTTAATTGATTTCAATTGAGGCTGTTAGAAGCAAAGGGATGTAAGTGCACTTACGTTATTTTCCATAAAATGTGATTAAAAGTTGCTAAGCATTCGTAAATCCCGTGAAGTTTTACAGACGTGGACAAATTATTAGACTAAATCGATTTCTTGGAAACATAATATAATTCGTCATATCAACTATCAGTATAATTCACAGAGTCTCTATTGTTGTAAATATGATTGTTTACATCTTCTGGTATATTTTTCCAAGGGTTAAGTATATTTTTTCTGGCTATGTTGGTACTACTGGTGTTTTAATTATATACTGCAGAAGATGTTCTCCCACGGCCTGCAAGAAGACCGGACATGAACGAAATTGAAAATCTGTAATCTATACTGAAGAAGAAAGTGAACAAAAAGAGGCTTACAACAAAACATGGACTCATTTAAGCACTGTCTGATATCTGGCTAAATGATACTGATATTCAAAGAAAGTGTCAAACTTTGGTTTCCAGCATCCCTGACAAAATCAACGTGTTAATAAAGAATAAGGGAATGTTCACAAAATATTAGTGACCTCCAGACTCAATTTTCTGTTCATTATATCTGTGCAAAATACATTTTCGTTCATAATTTCTACCGATAAATACAGCTTCGTTGCACATATAATCAATTTAGTCTAATAATTTGTCCACGTCTGTAATTTTAAATTTAATGTGCGATGTGGTTAAAAGATACATCCCTTTATCACTGAAATTTTAAATGCTTTAGTTTACCCTGGATGCACTTAAATCATATTTTTAGAAATGTCACTTACACCACTTTGTTTCTAACCGCCTCAATTACACAGTTCTAGGAATCTGAAATAGGCCTACACTTCGACTTGTACTTACACAAAGCATCTATGATTACGTCAGCCATAGTCACATATCTACAGAGTGAACAGTGATTAATGTCATTAATTTCAAGGAGTTATTATTCAAGATATTTCAAACAAAATAGGTTTAATACAATTTTGTTCGTTTTACCTTCCTTTTCGATATAAAAATGGTTTTATATGAAATATTTCATATCGTGTTTTGGGAAAATCATTGATTTAATTCCTAGTATGCTCAGCTAATTTAAGAGGGCATTGTATTAAGGTAATAAATGATTGGAAAAAATTTTAGTTTTGTCATTTAAATTTGCAGAAATTTAATATGAACAAATGTAACTTTTCGTTCTAAAAATAAATTTAAAAAATGTTACATTTGTTCAGATTAAATTTCTGAACATTTAAAGGACAAAACTAAAATTATTGCAGTAAATTATTATCATAATACATTGCTCTCTTAAACTGAGTGCACTTGGAATTAAATCAAAGTATGTATTTCCGAAAACACGCTATGAAATGTTTCATATAAAACAATTTTTTTTCTCGAAAAGGAAGCGAAAACGAGCAAAATTGCATTAAACTTTTTGTTTGAAATATCTCACAGAATAAATCCTTGAGATTAATGACATTACTGACGGTATAGACAGTATAGACACATGCTCTTTTTTTTCTCGTATTATCAGAAATGGACTTCACCACTGTTTTCTATTAAGGATTGCGTAATTTCTGATTAGATTTCCTGACTTTATTTTCTGTTTTTGCAGCATTGTATGGGCCTGAATATATCACGGGGTCGTTTGTGTGAGTTGAGCTTATCATGTGCTTGTGATTAAAATAGTTTCTTTAATCGCGGTAAATTTACTGTTTACCGATATTAATTTTTCCGGCGATTAATGAGATCCATTTACTCTAAGAATAAAAGGAAATAGCATGGTAAATTAGCTGAAAGTTAAAAATCGTGATGTGAGCCAGACATTTCGAGATTTCTGGTTAACGAAATCAGATTTTAAAGGTTGTTTTGCAAGACTGAAAATGTTAGTAAGACTAATTAATGTAAAGCACGTAAAAATGAACTTGTAACCGAAAAAGTGGACTCTTAAGACACAGTTTGCATAAAGTTCACAAAAAGAATGCAGCACACATTTAAAATGTTCGAATCATCAGTACACTATTCTCAAATGTACCCGAACATGATGAACAGGTTAAAAAGTCAGAGCTTTTACATGTTTTTGATGAGGTTGAACATTATCGTAGTTTTAATTTAATTGGCCACTCTATACCAGAGCTCTCTTCCATATAGCAAATCTGTAAAAGATCGAAGACTTAAAAGATCCTGTTGAAGAGGTCCAATTGGACTTAAAGGGAATCTTTAATACACAAGATAAAACATATTTTATTATTTCTTAGTTCAGACACATTTTATTTAAAATATCGCTTGTAACTTTTTACATAAAAATAATTTTCCTAGGGATTTTCTGCGTGAATTAGAAATGTTTTATAAGGCAGTAGGAATGTTTGGTTACAGCTACCAGGCAACATTGTGTCTGAACTATAAATTAATAAATAACAGCTGCGTCTTCAGCTGTTTCATATAAAATAATTTTATTCATCAGAAGACAGAGGGAAGGAAACAATAAAAAGGAAATACATAGGAAAAGAGAGAAATATAAAAAAAAAGAAATAGAGAAAAGTAGATGTCGGAATAGAGTTATAGATTTGGGGTGTGAGAGAGAAAGCAACTTGTAGCTAATAAATTGTGTTAGGAAGTCCATGCTTAGCGTATTTCTTTCGAAGATATGTTGATAATTAATTATATGTGCGAATCACACATTTTATGGTCTGATAGATGAATTTTGTTACGAATGTAAATTCATATTTTGGTACTTTTAAATATCTGCATCAAGATTTTCATAAAATGATTTCTAACATAGAATATTTAGCATTGGCCTTGTAAAAATAACTAAAACATTTTTAAAACGTATTTTCAACTGCTTTAAAAGCAACTATTTTGATCAATTGACATTAAGACTTAAACTGCTGTAGCTTACAAGCGGATTAACAATCTGTTAACGTTGCAATGATGTCTAGTGTCCCAACTTTAAGGTTATAAATATTATCTTTACAAAAATAATTGCAAGTAGTTGACTTAAGCCGTATCATGTATAAATTAAGGGAAATATCTAATTTTAAGATTACGATGTCTTTGCAAAAATAAATGGCAAATAATTGACTCAAACCGTACCATGTATAAATGAAGTGCAGTGTCTAACTTTAAGATTACGAATATTGTATTTCCAAAAATAAATTGCAAGTAATTGACTCAAACCATACCATGTATAAATGAAGTGCAGTGTCTAACTTTAAGATCACGATGTCTTTGCAAAAATAATTGGAAAATAATTGACTCAAACTGTACCATGTATAAATGAAGTGCAGTGTCTAACTTTAAGATCACGATGTCTTTGCAAAAATAAGTGGAAAATAATTGACTCAAACCGTACCAAGTATAAATGAAGTGCAGTGTCTAACTTTAAGATTACGAATATTGTATTTCCAAAAATAAATTGCAAGTAATTGACTCAAACCATACCATGTATAAATGAAGTGCAGTGTCTAACTTTAAGATCACGATGTCTTTGCAAAAATAAGTGGAAAATAATTGACTCAAACTGTACCATGTATAAATGTAGTGCAGTGTCTAACTTCAAGATTACGAATATTGTGTTTGCAAAAATAATTGCAAGTAATTGACTTAAACCGTACCATGCATAAATGAAGTGCAGTGTCTAACTTTAAGATTACGAATATTGTATTTGCAAAAATAAATTGCAAGTAATTGACTTAAACTGTATCATATTTAAATGAAGTGCAGAGTCTAACTTTAAGATTACAAATATTGTGTTTGCAAAAATAATTGCAAGTAATTGACTTAAACCGTACCATGTATAGATGAAGTGAAGTGTCTAACTTTAAGATTACGATGTCTTTGCAAAAATAAGTGGAAAATAATTTACTCAAACCGTACCATGTATAAATGAAGTGCAGTGTCTAACTTTAAGATTACGAATATTGTATTTCCAAAAATAAATTGCAAGTAATTGACTTAAACTGTATCATATATAAATGAAGTGCAGCGTCTAACTTTAAGATTACAAATATTGTGTTTGCAAAAATAATTGCAAGTAATTGACTTAAACCGTACCATGCATAAATGAAGTGCAGTGTCTAACTTTAAGATTACGAATATTGTATTTGCAAAAATAAATTGCAAGTAATTGACTTAAACTGTATCATATTTAAATGAAGTGCAGCGTCTAACTTTAAGATTACAAATATTGTGTTTGCAAAAATAATTGCAAGTAATTGACTTAAACCGTACCATGTATAGATGAAGTGAAGTGTCTAACTTTAAGATTACGATGTCTTTGCAAAAATAAGTGGAAAATAATTGACTCAAACCGTACCATGTATAAATGAAGTGCTGTGTCTAACTTTAAGATTACGAAAATTGTATTTGCAAAAATAAATTGCAAGTAATTGACTTAAACTGTATTATATATAAATGAAGTGCAGCGTCTAACTTTAAGATTACAAATATTGTGTTTGCAAAAATAATTGCAAGTAATTGACTTAAACCGTACCATGCATAAATGAAGTGTATTTAAGATTACGATTATTGGCTTTCAAAAAAATATATTTCAAGTAGTTGTCTTAAACCGCATCATGTATGAATGAAGACTAGTGAATAACTTCGAGATGACAAATTTGCCTTTGCAAAAATAAATTGCAACTAATTGACTTAAACCGTACAATATATGAATGAAGTCCAGTGTTCAACTTTGAGATTGCAAATATTTTCGTTCTTACGTGCAATCAAGAAACGAAAGTTAAACTTATTGAGGTGCATATTAGTCCTAAGTGCTTTATGTAAGATTGGACGATGCTGGGTTTGCAGTGAGAGACCTGCCCTTGGGTAGAAAACTATAAATGAATGAATGGCATTAATTAATTAATGTGTGTCTCGAATAATAGTTCAAGACAATAAACTGTAAATAATAACATTATTTTGAACGTAATAAAGAACTCTGCTTTTAATTTAATGCTTATTAGTTACAAGAAAAGTTACATATTTGTTTTGTGAAATAGCTTCCTTGTAGTTAAGTCATTGCCAACATTTGCTGTATAATGTCTTAGTAATTGTTGGTAAGGTTTTTTTATTTCGATTTTCCTAGAAGACTATTTATTATACATGCTATACATAATGATTATTAGTTAAACGATAATATTTCGACAAGAGAAATAAGGGAAGAGTCCTGAATATTTGAATGCGCTATATATAATGGAATACTTGGATAATTTAGACAAATTTGTTAAAAGTAGATATATTTAAATATTAATGAATACATGTAGACTAAATAACAGTTGTCTTAATGCCACTGCACGTGTAAAATATAATGCATTGATATTGTACAGTATGCCTGTAATTTTTAAGTTAAAGCAATTGATAACAGTAAGTAATGGCATGTTGCGGTTGCATATGTAAACATTGTGTGTATATTTATCAACATTAGCTAAAATGTATTGTTTGTTGTTAAAGTGATTCGCTGTTGGACGTGAAGATATTATGAAGGATACGTTGTAATAATCAGTTGTTTAAATTGTAATTTGTTTTAGACTGTAATTTAAAAGAAACTAACATTTATCATGTCGCTACAAAGAAATGAGGAAGAAACAAGTAATAGGAAAGGAAAAGGTAAGGAAGAAGAATGAAAGAACGGAAAGAAAATGTAAACATGAACAGAAAAGAAGAAAGAGAGAAAATAAAAAGAAGGATGAATAAGAACATATGCAAAAAAAGAAAGAAAGAGAAAGAGAGACGAGAAAAGACAAAAAACGAAAACTAAACAAAAATAGAAGTCTAAATAAAGAATAAGGAATAGAAAAGCAAGAAAATAAAGACACAAGCAAAGGAGGGGAAAAAGAGAAATAAAAAACAAAAGTAGCCTATGCCCTAAAGCAAGAATGAGAAATTTATAATCAAAACTCAAAGAAAGAGAAAAAAGAGGGAAGAATAAAGACAAAGATAAAAACAAACATATACAAGGAAATGAAAAAATAAGAAGAAATAAATAATAAACAAGCAAAAAAGCAAGAGGAACAAAGGATGGTAACGGGACAAAATCAGAAAAACAAGCTAAAACAGAAACAAAAAACAAAAGAAAAAATTAGAAATATACAAGTAAAATACAAACAAAGAAAAAGGAAGGAGGTGAGAAGAAATACAAAGAGAAAAACAAAGAAAAAAGGAAATACAGAGAGAGAAACAAAGAAACAGATAGAAAAATAGGAAATGTGTAAGCAGAAAAACAGAGATTAAGGAAAGATAATGTAAAAAACAAACAAAAGTAACAAAACAGAAGAAATAATAAGACACAAGCAAAAACAAAGAAAGGAAAGAAATGAGAGAAGAAAAAAAAAGACAAAATGAAAACAGACAAAAACAAATAAACAAAACACAAAGGAAAGTTTTAGAAATACACAAGGGAAAAGCAAAAAAGAAAAAACAGAGGAGGGAAAGAGACTGAAAGAAGGAAATAGAAAAAAATGGACAATTTATAGACAAGCAATGAAACAAAGAAAGAGAATAAGGGAGGAAAAGAAAAGACGATGAGAAACACAAACAAAAAACAGAAAATACATCTTGATTACACAACTTTTAAGACTATATCATTTCGGAATATGTATTATGTATCTTTTGCGTGTTAAATATTACAGTACCTGGTTAACTAGTTTCAGCCTGTTATTGGCCATCTTCAGAAAAGGCGCCAAGACCAGCAACAACCATTTCTGAAGATGTCCAATAACAAGCTGAAACTAGTTAACCAGGTTCTGTAATATTTAACTCGCGAAAGATATATAATACATATTCCAAAAATAGAAAACATAAGAAATGAATATGCAAAAAACAAAGAAAGAGAAAAAAATGATGGGAAAAATCGGGAAGAGAAAACGAACAAAGAGAAAGAACGAAAAACAAAACAAATAACACTAAACAGAGATACAATTAAACAAAGAAAGAGAAAGAGGAAAATATACAAAAGAAAGAGACAAGAAATAAAAAGAATAGAAAATACACGAGCAGAAAACAAATAAAGAGAAAGAATGGAGATGAATAAAGACAAAAAAGGGAAAACAAAAATAAAGAAGAAATACGTAAGTACGAAAGACACAAAGAAATAAGAAAGCAGGAACAAAAGAATAAAAAGAACGATTGAAGAATAAATAAACATATGGGCAATAATAAATATAGCCTATGCACACACATAGAAAAGAGAGAAAGGAAGGAAAAACGAAAAGAAATACTGAAAGAGAAAAAGATAAACACAAACAGAAGAGGAAATAGGAAAACAAAAGAAGTAATAAACACAAACAAATAAAGGATAAGGCAGAATGAAAGAAGAATAAAAAGAAATAAAGGAGAATAAATAAATAGATGGATTTATTGAGTAATATTATACAAACAGATTTATATTATCATATTTTCCCCTAAAATCCAATGCAGGCGTCTTCTGACCGTACGTGCTTTGTACCTAAAACTAGTCCTACTTTGTAGGTTCCACCCCCCCTCACTTATGATTATATCCAACCACTCTCTAAAAGAACACATGTATTAAAATGAAAATGGTACAAACAAAACACATTATGCAATATATCCTATCTAAACAGACATGAAAGTGTATAATTGGGTAGATACCATTATCCCTTCGTCAGTTCGTATTACTAATTTCAACAGCTTAAGTTCTAATCTGTCTCGCCTTCAAGAGCAACAATCCAATCTTTTGTTCTTTTTCTCTATTCCCCATGAGGTTAAGAGATGCAAGCGAACTCCTATTCTGACTTAGCATTGAGGATGGTAGATATTTCTCCGTACATGTTCCAATTCGACACACTGTAATAGCATATGTCTATAGGAGTCCTTTTCTCTGCACAGTGTACAAAGGCGCTCTCCTTCTTCGTTGACAATTTTATTACCCTTCCATGCCCCCAATCTTAGCCACGCTAAACCTGCTATACTAGTCTTCGTTACAAGAATTTATGTAGTCACGCCTCCCCCAGTTAAGCGTCAGATCTTATTGCAAAAGTAGTGAGGACTTTTCCAAATATTGGAGCTCAATCTCTTGCCTCTCGATATCAATCGCATCTTCACATTACGCCATACATTTCTTCTATTATTATCACTTTTATCCCACACCCATCCCATTCCTATATGATAAAATAACTATAGGGGAGAAAGAACTGAGAAGAAAGGGAAATAAATACAGTAGAATGAAGAGAAAGGCAGATCAAAAGAGAATTAATAAAGATAAAGAAAATAAAAGTGAAAAAGTAGTAGTAAAGGAACACAGGGAAATGAAAGAAATGAGAATAGAAAGGAATAGAGAAAGTATGAAGAAGTGTACAAACAAAATATTATTGGGTTATTTTACGATGCTGTATCAACATCTCAGGTTATTTAGCGTCTGAATGAATGATAATGCCGGTGAAATGACTCCGGGGTCCAGCACCGAAAGTTACCCAGCATTTGCTCGTATTGGGTTGAGGGAAAACCCCGGAAAAGACCTCAACCAGGTAACTTGCCCCGACCGGAATTCGAACCCGGGCCACCTGGTTTCGCGGCCAGACGCACTGACCGTTACTCCACAGGTGTGGATCAAACAAAATAAATTGAGAATGAAAAGAGAGGAATATGGGAAGAAAATATCCCGATGTAGCAAAAGAAACAAAGAAATGATGGAACGAAGAAGGAAAAAAACGAAAAATAGATATTACAAATAAGTGAACTGGAAAGAATAAAAAGATGATGAAAGAAAGGGAAGAAGTTAGGAAAGGAAATAAGAAAGAAATACTTATAAACGGATAAAGAAGAAATAAATAAGAGAAAGGGAGAGAACGAATTGATTGCAATTAGTTGTAATGTAATACAGTAATTTAACTGTCCAAATTTTACAAAATGGAAATGATTTTTCAGCATCATAATTTAAAAAATTAATATTTGAAGAGAATAATGTGATAGATTCATATTGAAAAGATACAAACTAAAAACTGATGAGGTACGGTAGCGCGTTTGCGTGCAATACTGGAGTTTTGCTCGGGCGTGGGTTTGATTCTCGCTTGGGCTAGTTGGATTTTTCTGAAGTTTTCCCAAATTGTAAGGCGAATCCTAGGATTCATCTTGCAAAATACCATGTCGCTATCACCAATTTTACCTACGCGAAATAACCTAGAAGTCGATACACCGTCGTTAAATGACCGATAAAAAAAATGGGACTGAAAACGATGTATGTACTTGAACTTTTCAGAGAAATGTTGTGGTTGAAATTCAAGGTGTTTGTCTTTGTAGAAATAAACTAAGAAGTAAGAGTACTTACCAGGTACAATATCGGCATTCAATGCATGGCTGATTGTGAGAATCAGCACTGCCGTGCCAACAACCCCGTGCAGGCGCATGATTAATGAGAGAAAAGATTCCAACTCACCTCACGTGAGTGTCTTTGCCTCTTTATATTAGAAATCTGCGGCCACTTGAGATTTTTATCTTTTCGCATGATATTTGCGATAATGTCACTCAGGATTATATATATTTCCCTTTATGACAATAATTGTGATGTGAATTTGCAATCTTAAGTTTCATAATCCCTAAATTATACAGGGGTGACCAATTACTAAACCGTTTAGTTCATAAATAATTATTATAACCTTTATTGCAATAACATACATTATGTCAGACATTTGATATCTCTAATGGATCACACCATACCTTCTTGCTGTTAGATAAAATGTCATGTTTCTCACTTCGAGTATGAATATGTGATTATGGTGATAATTAAATAATAGAACTTCACCTATCAGATACATGACATTGATAACCTTGCAGATACTGTCCATTATCATAGGAAGTGTATACTACTAGGTTCAAAAAGTTCCCGGAATTTTACTACCATTTTTCGTATTAATATATAACAAGGGATATTATACATTTGTTTTGTTGGTAACATTCATGATGTCATTTCCTTAAAGTTTGTTGATAATGGTAATTATTGGTTTTGAGTTGTAGGCAATTGTTTATCATAGTGTTTTGTTTGTTCGTCGCATTTTGTAATTATGTCCACAGAGCAAAGTACAAACATCAAGTTCTGTGTTTTGCTGGGGACATGATCAGTATGGCTGATGAAGATGGTGATTTCTTAAACAAAATGAAACTGGTGCTACTTGTACGACCCAGTCCCTAAACGACAGTCATCTGAGTGGAAATCGAAAACATCTCCTCGGAAGCAAAAATTTCCTAGGGACACTTCCAAAGGCAAAGTTATTTTAAATGTTATGTTTTATTTAACGACGCTCGCAACTGCAGAGGTTATATCAGCATCGCCGGATGTGCCGGAATTTTGTCCCGCAGGAGTTCTTTTTCATGCCAGTAAATCTACTAACATGAGCCTGTCGCATTTAAGCACACTTAAAGCAAAGTTATGTTGGAAGTTTTCTTCGACTCTCAGGGTCTCATGCACCATGAGTTCATTCCAGAAGGTCGTACTGTAACGAAAGAATTGTACGTAGAAACCCTCCGTCGCCTCTGGGACGCAGTGAGAAGGAAACGTCCAGAAAAGTGGGTAGAAAACAACTGGTTCCTTATGCATGACAATGCACCTGCTCATCGCGCAATTATTATAAAGAATTTTCTTGCCAGGCACAACATAACTGCTTTGGATCACCCACCATACTCTCCTGATCTCTCACCACCTGATTACTTTCTGTTTCCCCGTCTGAAAAGTCATCTGAAAGGACGGAGATTCAATGCTGAAGAGGTTATCGCAAACGCGACGAGAGCACTAAGACGGGTTTCACAAAATGGCTTCCAGGCCTGCTTCCAGGAACTCTACACGCGTTGGCAAAAGTGTGTTGTTGCGGAAGGCAACTATTTTGAAGGAAATGCTGTAGAATAGTGTTTAAGGTACGTTGTTTCTATGATGCTAGCAAATTCCGGGAACTTTTTGAACCTAGTATGTATAAGTCTGTACATATTTTTTTTCCTTGAACTTTAAAAAAGTAAAGATAGTGATAGGCTATTATAGATTTCTAATATAATACGGCTGTCATATTCAAACTGCAGAACGCATAAGCTGGGCATGCGTGGCCGGTTTAGATTGCGTCATTATCTAGCCATAATTTCCCTCGTAATTTTATCCATATAACTTTGATTAATAATAGCATAACATTATATTATTTTATTTTATATTGAGCACTAACTTGTCTTATAGGAGATGTTCAAAGCAGCGTCCGTCTGCATTTTACACATTCTAATGGTCGCACACTATAAAGTCTGGGGAATATGGGGGCCATAACCCTCTAGAAATAGCCTAGTCCTGTAATTTCAACGTCTGCTGTTGGACAATTTTGTTGAAAATATACATTTTGTATATCATTATCTGACAATAATAAAAAACAGCGGAGTATTTGTATACGACGCCTCTCTGAATTGACTGTATCTTTAAAAAAAGTATGGAACCTATTATTCAGCATACACCACACACACCATACACCAATATTTCCTTCGTATATATAGACCTTTACATATTTTTTATTTGGTTTATAGCATTGGAGATTGTAAATATCCCGATAATTTGGTTTTATCTATAGCTGTACATAGTCTGATTTAATTACAGCTTCTCTTAGTGTTAATATAAAATATAGGAACTTGATACTTTTAGATTTTAGGAGAACGTGTAGCGGAACTTCTCCCATTCTGCTAACGTGTAGGCCTACTTTTGACGAATTTCGTTGCGAGGGCTGTACTTTTTCACTTTTTAAGAAGAACATTTCGACAAGTATGAATCACTAACGACATTACACCACGTCTTCAGTACTTTACACGACTATTACACAGTACACTACTTTTACAGGACACGCATTACCTACACAGCACTTATAACGTTATAAAATTACGTTAAATAAGCTACTTCTTCATTTCCTTCGTTAACTTCGTCACTTTTGTCCACCACAAAAGAAGTAATAAATATCAACCACAAATTTTGTGTTTCCAACGGTTCACAATTAACCATCTTCGCACGGAAAAATCTTCCGGTAGGATTCGTCGTCATCGAAGTATCAATGGCGACAACATAATAAAGACGAAAAGAGCGAATCAAAGACATATGAAAAAGGAGCGCTTGTGACAAGCTCAGGGTAGGTTTGATAAGGAATTACTTAAGTGACAGCCCGATGTTTGTGACGCATAGCCCCGAGATGTGTGGCGGATAGCCCCGAGTTCTGTGCCGGATAGCCCCAAGGTATGTGAAAATAAATATTAGAGTGGATTAGATGAGGGGATAGCTAAGTGATAGGAGGTCGCAGGTTAGAGTGAGTCGGATGAGGGGATAGTTCTTCTTCTTCTTCTTCTTCTTCTTCTTCTTCATGCATTAAGCCCTACAAAGGCTTGTTGCGCGCTCCAAATTATTAGTTCATTGGTCTTTCCATCGTTTTTTTGGTCTTCCTATGTTTCGTTTCCCTTCTGGTATATAATTTAATATTTTCTTTGGGTATCTTCTCTCATCCATTCTGTCTACGTGATCTAGCCATTTTTGTCTATGATGGTCTATTCCTTCATTTAGGCTAAAAATCTGTAATTGATTTCTTATGTCTTCATTTCTGATTCTGCCCCTTTTAGTGACTCCCAGAACTGATCTTAAAAACCTCATTTCTGCTGCCTGTAGTCTACTTTTATCTCTACTTGTCATTGTCCAAGTTTCACTACTATATAGAGCTGCAGGAACTGCTATAGTTTTATAAAATTTTATCATCGTATCTTTTCTTACTTTATTTTTTAAAGTTCTTTTAATTGTTCCGCATATTTTTGAAAACATTTCAACTTTATTTCCAATATCTACCTCTTTAATATATGATATTGATGATCCTAAAAATTTAAATGTATTTACTTGTTCAATTATATTATTGTCTAATACAAGTTTACATCTTAGCGGATGAGTTCCTTGAAATGCCATAGCTTTGGTTTTATTTTTTGATATATCAAAATTGTAATTAATAATTATTTTATGGAGTTCAAATAATGCTCTTTGTAGTGTGTCTTCATTGTCAGAAATTATTACTTGGTCATCTGCATATAGGAGTGTCATTATAAAATTCTTCCTATTATAATCAGAGGATATATTTAAAATGTTTAGCCGCTGTTTCCATTCTCGGATTGCGTTGTCTAGGTATAAATTAAATAAAGTGGGTGATGTACAGCACCCTTGTCTTAGTCCGGTGTTAATACTTGTTGTTTTAAAATTTCCACCTCTTTCTTTTACACATATAGTTGTACCTTTGTATATTTCTTTAAATGTTTCAGTAATATGATTTGGTATACCTCTGTTAACCATTATTTCCCATAATTTTTTTCTTTTCACTTTATCAAAGGCTTTTATGAAATCTATGAATATAATATATGTTGAGGGGATAGTTAAGTCATTTATTTGCAATAGTAATTATGAAGCTGATAGCTTTATTCACGTTATGTCATATCCTCTGCATACGTTGGTAGCATTGAAAAATTGACGCCACAGCGCGGAAGATGGTATTGGAATGTCTGATTGTAAAAATTTCGGTATATAACGAAGACCTCAATTTGGCGAGCTGGTGGAATTATAGCTTCCACAATGTTCGCATCAATTGCAAGTGTGCTGTTTCATTTCCTGCGTTACCCGAGTGATTTTGAAAGTGCTACGAAATGGAGTATCTTGCTTGTCACTTACTAGAATAACAAATAGTACTATTTATGTCGCCAGTTTATTATTTAGCTCTTTGATGCAGAATAAAATAAACAATAAATGAGGGAGTCAGAAGCAAAGGGGTACAAGTACACTCAAGTTATTTGAGAGAAAATGTGGTTGAAAATACTTAAGATTTTGTAAATTCCGTGAATTTTTTTATTTCAGTTTTAGTGTGTGGTGTGGTTAAAAGATGTATTCCTTTGGCACTAAAATTGTAAATGTTTTAGCTTGCCCCGGATACATTTAACTGATGTTCTTGGAAATGTCACTTGTATCCCTTTGCTTCTGACCACCTCAAATATGGTCAGTGCTATTTATGTTGTCAATTTGTTATTTAGCTCTTTTATGCAGAATAAAATATTTTATGCATTTTATTATTTAGCTCTTTGATGCAGAATAAAATAAACAATAAATGAGGGAGTCAGAAGCAAAGGGGTACAAGTACACTTAAGTTATTTGAGAGAAAATGTGGTTGAAAATACATAAGATTTCGTAAATTCTGTGAATTTTTTTATTTCAGTTTTAGTGTTTGGTGTGGTTAAAAGATGTATCCCTTTGGCACTAAAATTGTAAATGTTTTAGCTTGCCCCGGATACATTTAACTGATGTTCTTGGAAATGTCACTTGTATCCCTTTGCTTCTGACCACCTCAAATATGGTCAGTGCTATTTATGTTGTCAATTTGTTATTTAGCTCTTTTATGCAGAATAAAATATTTTATGCATTTTATTATTTAGCTCTTTGATGCAGAATAAAATAAACAATAAATGAGGGAGTCAGAAGCAAAGGGGTACAAGTACACTTAAGTTATTTGAGAGAAAATGTGGTTGAAAATACTTAAGATTTCGTAAATTCTGTGAATTTTTTTATTTCAGTTTTAGTGTTTGGTGTGGTTAAAAGATGTATCCCTTTGGCACTAAAATTGTAAATGTTTTAGCTTGCTCCGGATACATTTAACTGATGTTCTTGGAAATGTCACATGTATCCCTTTGCTTCTGACCACCTCAAATATGGTCAGTGCTATTTATGTTGTCAATTTGTTATTTAGCTCTTTTATGCAGAATAAAATATTTTATGCATTTTATTATTTAGCTCTTTGATGCAGAATAAAATAAACAATAAATGAGGGAGTCAGAAGCAAAGGGGTACAAGTACACTTAAGTTATTTGAGAGAAAATGTGGTTGAAAATACTTAAGATTTTTTAAATTCCGTGAATTTTTTTATTTCAGTTTTGGTGTGTGGTGTGGTTAAAAGATGTATCCCTTTGGCACTAAAATTGTAAATGTTTTAGCTTGCCCCGGATACATTTAACTGATGTTCTTGGAAATGTCACTTGTATCCCTTTGCTTCTGACCACCTCAAATATGGTCAGTGCTATTTATGTTGTCAATTTGTTATTTAGCTCTTTTATGCAGAATAAAATATTTTATGCATTTTATTATTTAGCTCTTTGATGCAGAATAAAATAAACAATAAATGAGGGAGTCAGAAGCAAAGGGGTACAAGTACACTTAAGTTATTTGAGAGAAAATGTGGTTGAAAATACTTAAGATTTCGTAAATTCTGTGAATTTTTTTATTTCAGTTTTAGTGTTTGGTGTGGTTAAAAGATGTATCCCTTTGGCACTAAAATTGTAAATGTTTTAGCTTGCCCCGGATACATTTAACTGATGTTCTTGGAAATGTCACTTGTATCCCTTTGCTTCTGACCACCTCAAATATGGTCAGTGCTATTTATGTTGTCAATTTGTTATTTAGCTCTTTTATGCAGAATAAAATAAATAATAAATATGGTTAACAGTATTAAATTTTCTTATAAATTTAAAGAAAATATGTACTGGATGTTAAATGTTTAAAATTAAAAATTTTACATTTTCCAACAATGAATATGTATGTAGCAAATAATAATCAGAGCCTTTAATTTGTTCTACTGTCAACTTTTTTAATAAACCGTAAACCGCAAGCTGTAATTGTTATTTTAAGATGTATGCTTTAACTTACTGTATATTTCACAAGTTACTGACCTTAATTGCTTCTAGGGATCAGGGTATGTAGGTTTGTAGAGCTTGCGCAATGTCGGAATTCCACGTTATGTATAATTTTTATCAGCTTATCAGCTTTGTGTAATCAGTTAAATCATTTTTGGACGTAGGCTATTTCACCATCTGTACAATGAGATACTAGCTTTCAAATACCGCTACTGTTAGGTCTACTATTGAAGTTTTCTTGCTGTAGGCCTATACTGGAAAGTAGTTTTCTATTGTATCGCATCTTTTTTAATTCGTTGTTCTTTATGAAATAATAAAATACATATTAATTTGACTAATATCTTATTTATATATTGAAAGGAGCCTTTTTTTTCCTTCGGAGAAGGGCCATTTGGGCAAGCACCGCAGCCTTTAGGCTTACTGTGCAACCTCCTTATATTGGGATGATTTTTGAAGTCGTTAAGATCGCTTTTTTTAAGCACGTGATTCACTGCTTGATGCCATTGTATCGATTCAGCCATAGCATCCAAGTCTCCGTCTCCCTATGATGTTCCTCTGCAGCCTTCTTAGATCGAAGGCATCTGTTCACAATTCACGTACTTGAATCTGTTGCATCGTTAACCAGAGGGACACGTAGCCGTCGATTCCGCGATCCACCAAGGCGCCATCTATTCGAGGAAGCTACACTCCCCCGTTAAACCGCAGTCCCCTTATTGAAGCCCTGGCCGCTTCTTTGGGGTATGTGCAAGCTCATTATATTGGGATGATTTTTGAAGTCGTTAAGATCGCTTTTTTTAAGCACGTGATTCACTGCTTGATGCCATTGTATCGATTCAGCCATAGCATCCAAGTCTCCTTCTCCCTATGATGTTCCTCTGCAGCCTTCTTAGATCGAAGGCATCTGTTCACAATTCACGTACTTGAATCTGTTGCATCGTTAACCAGAGGGACACGTAGCCGTCGATTCCGCGATCCACCAAGGCGCCATCTATTCGAGGAAGCTACACTCCCCCGTTAAACCGCAGTCCCCTTATTGAAGCCCTGGCCGCTTCTTTGGGGTATGTGCAGCTCCTTATATTGGGATGATTTTTGGAGTCGTTAGGATCGCTTTTTTCAAGCACGTGATTCACTTCTTGGTGCCATTGTATCGATTCAGCCATAGCATCCAAGTCTCCGCCTCTCTGTGATGTTCCTCTGCAGCCTTCTTAGATCGATGGCATCTGTTCGCAATTCACGTACTTGAATCTGTTGCATCGTTAACCAGAGGGACACGTAGCCGTCGATTCCTCGATCCACCAAGGCTCCATCTATTCGAGGAAGCTACACTCCCCCGTTAAACCGCAGTGCCCTTATTGAAGCCCTTGCCGCTTCTTTGGGGTATGTGCAGCTCCCGCAGACAGATGTCGTCTGTAGGCGGATCCCGGAACCACGTCCGCCACGTCCTTTCGGTCAACCTGTAACTATTAAAGATGTTTAATTAAATGATGCTTATCAAGGCGAAATGAGTCCGAGGTCCAACGCCGAAGTTACCCAGTAATTCTGCCCCAACAAAGTAACTTGTCCAACCAAGATTTTAACCTGGGCCCCTCGTTTCACGTCAGGCAAGCTAACAGTTACTTCACAGCGGTGAACGAAAGGAACATGTAAAACCTAAATCTGCTCTGATAATCGGGTCCCGTTAACTCCTGATCTACAAGAATTTTGTAAGGTTTTAATTTTAATTGTTTCGTACCTCTTATCACTGAAGACTGTGACACCCCTACCTGCTAAGCTACACGGCAGGATGATGTCGTAGGACTTCTCTCTAGTCGGTGGCCAATTTCATCTAACATCTTCTCAGTAAGAACACGCTTCACACATTTTCGTTTCTTATCCAATACTGATCTAGTTGTACGAAATTTCTTCACTAAATTGTAGGCCTAAATCATTCCTTTCGAAGGCTCTGGCGAATCAGGAAATTACTAGCGGAAGTTTGTTACAACTTATCTCTAAGATTCGTATTTCACAAAGTTGTCGTAAATAAACACTCGTTGTTCAAGTCTGTATTTCAAAATGGACACTTTTTTTTGTTTAGTCAACTGTCCGAAGACAGGTCTAAACCTCACAAATGATACTAAAAAGGTACCACTCATGAGGCAACTAGGCCAGGAGATAATAAAGTAGGGTGACCAATTCCTTTCGCCCTTCATTGCATACATTGCCGACTAGCTATATATTACACTACTTAGACTTCAGATGCATACAAACATTGTTCTTCCTCTGACACATATCGTCAAGTGAGATATACTGCTCGATAATAGATGTACAGTACATATCAGCCAGAACCTCAATCAAGGGACAGACTACTCCACTCTAAATGTACGGTATACAGCTGCACCCTCACTTTGTGAACGTATTTACGTAACTAAACACGAAACGTAAGCGAGCAAGAGGTCTGATCACTGCGATGGCGCAGCAGTTACTACGCATACGACTTTCTGCTGACGCCGGTCTAGCCCTGGTTGACTCATCCTGTATATATACAGATTCCCCTTGTGTAATGGCATGGACTCGTTCACATTGTTGAATTTATTGAATGACATAAGCATTTCCAAGATATGCGAAGTCGAATGACGTCAGTGTAATTTCCGTTTCACAAAACCTTTTCGCTTTTATTTTATTAATGTCAGCCGAATATAGACGTTACATGTCAAAAGATAAGATATTGTATGTCCGTTATTCCAATTTTAATTGACTTTTGGTATAGTTTGTGAAAAAAAATCCGTTGAGTAGTGTTTGAGGTCTCGCCGTAGGCAGACAAACAAAAGGGAATGTCGAAAACTACTGTTTTGATATGAGGCAAGAAGATGTATTTTCGTGAAAACTGGCATTGTATTTTTTGTAACATCATAATATTTTATGTTTTATGTAAATCAATCAATCAATCATTCAATCAATCAAACTTCTTAATGTATCCACCTGTTTGCTGACCACATAAAGTCCACTATAGTCTATTCAGTTTTATGTTTCATGCAATGAAGTAAAGATATAAAGAAGGAAAGCGAGGAAAATGGAAAAAAGACAAAATCATAACATTGTGAAATAACCTACGATATGTTTGAATTCATTGTAACGTGGATTTGTGTTAACGCTCCTTCTTTTCGAATGCGTGAATATGGGTCGTGGACAATAGAAAGAAACCGAAATAATAGGCGTTATGAAGTTGAAGAAAGTGTGAATAAATATACAATAGCATGACTTGGTTATCTTTGCAAAGTAAAACATTGTCTGCTTGTCCCATAAATACTTACGAAAATTAGTAGTTTAGCCAAGCTGTCCCGCGAGACATTCCCTTAGACACGCGATAATATTATTGTTATTTAGTCGCAAAATGAAAGTCTGCTTTCATATTTGAATTAATATCATTCTACGCAGTTAAAAATTTACCAGTTTCTGTTATGCACTCTTAGGGCCGAATTCATAGTCAATACTTATCGTAAGGAAAACTTTAAGCAGTTGCTTATAATAATTTCCAATTCATAAATCCTACTGAAGTGAACATTTATTCAAATAAGGTAGCTTGTCAGCTTACTCAAGTGTTTCCTCATATGCATTGTAATCAGGTGATTCAGTATACAATGGATGATGATTATGATTTTATTTAATTTATTGAGTCCTATAATGAAATTGAAAATGTGTTTCGGCAAAACAAAACATATATCAGAGATATGGAAAACCCTTTAGAGATGTAGGCTACAATGACCAACAATTTAAGAGGAGATACCGTTTCGACAAGAACACTGTTGTGGATATTCTGGTGTCTCTCATTGAAATTCACAATACAACCATGAGGCTTACCGATTTCACCACTGCTGAAAATATTGGTAGCTTTGAGATTTTATGCCAAAGCATCATTTCAGATAGGTTTGAGTGGTTTTTTTTTTTTCGAAAAGTATTCACGTTCCAACAAAGTGTCATTTGCATTTTTGTTTGTATTCTACCCAAATAATAAGCTGTTAAAATTTGCGTAATTATATCACTTCCACTTTGTTTACCATAAAAATAACTGAAAAATAAATTAAAATGATTTGCTTACAGGAATATTTCCGGAGTTTGCATTAAACTCAATTTCAGTTTTGTCCCATATTAATTTCTTCTTTTGGAGAGAACATTATCGGATTTTTTACTTTCGACGATATCTCTATATTTCATAACTAGCCGTACCCGTGCGCTCCGCTGCACCCGATAGAAATAAATATAAAGTAATTACATAATTAAAATAGGACATTTCGTCCAGGGAACATTCGTGTTTGATAGAAGGATAAATCGTTTAATATGTTACTTAATTTAAATTGCATCCAAAAAATTAAAATGCGATCATTTATCATTTTGGTCCAGAGACCACTCATTGGTGCAATGACAATTCCTTTAACATGTTTATAATTTTTATTACATGCAACCATAGTTTAATGAACACTGACATCATTTAGATTTAATGTGTATACTTTATTTTACTTGTTATAGGTTTCCATTGAATTATGGTAATAACTTAATTTTAACCCTTGTTGTCTACATATTCAGTAAATGGCGTTTGGTCCACTATGGTTCTGAACCCTTCAAATAAATTATATTATATAATATTACATTACATATATTATATTGTATTATATTATATTATATTATATTATATTATATTATATTATATTATATTATATTACATTATATTATATCAGAAGTTACTGTAATAACATTATAGCATTATGTCCATCTAGAGAAACTACACTTTCCAATGGTGAAATAATAATTAATTATACAAATCGGTTAATTTAGCTTCCCATATTACTTCATACAAACACATTCTATGTAGGCTATCTTTCATAGCTTTCGATTGTTGATGTCCAAGGCCCCTTATAGACGAATTTATTTGTTTTTTATTTCATTATACGGCCATAGATGGCAGTTATTTTAATTTTAAAACTCATTTATCTCATTAAATATCAGTCCTATCAAAATTTTTCAAGGAGTAAAACTTATCGCAAATGATTGTTAAAGAAAGTTTTGTTATGTAACATTTTTCACAAAAATCAATAATAAGCGAGATATTTCGATTTAATTAATTCAGGCCACCTTATAATCCCCCTTTTAAATAATGTATTTTGAATGCCATATAGTCTAAAACCTAAGTTACAACGAACTTAATTTATATTCCAATTTTCATATAAATCGGTTCAGCCATTATCGCGCGAAAAGGTAACAAACATGCAGACAGACAGGCATACAAACAAAACTTTCAGAAAAGCGATTTTCGGTTTTAGGGTGGTTAATTATATATGTTAGGACCAATTATTTTTGGAAAATCGAAAATTACCAGAAAAATTTTGGCTACAGATTTATTATTAGTACTAGCCTTACCCGTGCGCTCCGCTGCACCCGTTAGAAATAAATATAAAGTAATTACATAATTAAAATAGGACATTTGATCCAGGGAACATTCGTGTTTGATAGAAGGATAAATCGTTTAATATGTTACTTAATTTAAATTATATTTAAATAATTAAAATGGAATCATTTTGGTCTACAGAGAACTCATTTGGTGCAATGACAATTCCTTTAACATGTTTCTTAATTTTTATTACATGCATCCATAGTTCAATGAACATTGACATCATTTACATTTAATGTGTATATTTTATTTTACTTGTTGTATGTTTCCATTGAATTATGGTAATAACTTAATTTTAACTCTTGTTTTCTATGGTTCTGAACCTTTCAAATAACTTAAATATATTATATTATATTATATTATATTATATTATATTATATTATATTATATTATATTATGTTATATTATATTATACTATACTATACTATATTATATTATATTATATTATATTATATTATATTATATTATATTATATTATATTATATTATATTATATTATATTATATTATATTACATTACATTACATTACATTACATTATATCAGAAGTTACTGTAATAACATTATAGCATTATGTCCATCTAGAGAAACTACACTTTCCAATGGTGAAATAATAATTAATTAAACAAATCGGTTAATTTAGCTTCCGATATTACTTCATACAAACACAGAAACATTCTCTGTAGGCTATCTTTCATAGCTTTTGATTGTTGCTGTCCAAGGCCCCTTATAGACGAATTCATTTGTTTTTTATTTCATTATACGGCCTTAGATGGCAGTTATTTTAATTTTAAAACTCATTTATCTCATTAAATATCAGTCCTATAAAAATTTTTCAAAGACTAAAACTTATCGGAAATAATTTTTAAAGAAATGTTTGTTATGTAACATTTTTCACAAAAATCAATAATAAGCGAGATATTTCGATTTATTTAATTCAGGCCCCCTTATAACCCCCCCTTTAAATAAAGTATTTTGAATGCCATATAGCCTATAATCTAAGTTACAACGAACTTAATTTATATTCCAATTTTCATCGAAATCCGTTCAGCCATTATCGCGTGAAAAGGTAACAAACATACAGACAGACAGACATACAAAAATCTATACTAATAATAAATCTGTAGCCGAATTTTTTCTGGTAATTTTCGATTTTCCAAAAATAATTGGTCCTAACATATATAATTAACCACCCTGAAACCGAAAATCGCTTTTTTGAAATTTTTGTTTGTATGTCTGTCTGTCTGTCTGTATGTTTGTTACCTTTTCACGCGATAATGGCTGAACCGATTTCGATGAAAATTGGAATATAAATTAAGTTCGTTGTAACTTAGATTATAGGCTATATGACATTCAAAATACATTATTTAAAAGGGGGGTTATAAGGGGGCCTGAATTAAATAAATCGAAATATCTCGCTTATTATTGATTTTTGTGAAATATGTTACATAACAAAAGTTTCTTTAAAAATGATTTCTGACAAGTTTTATTCACTGAAAAATTTTGATAGGACTGATATTTAATGAGATAAATGAGTTTTAAAATTAAAATAACTGCCATCTAAGGCCGTGTAACGAATTAAAAAACAAATGACTTCATCTATAAGGGGCCTTGGACACAACAATCGAAAGCTATGAAACATAGCCTACAGATAATGTTTCTGTGTTTGTATGAAGTAATATCAGAAGCTAAATTAACCGATTTGTATAATTAATTATTACTTCATCACTGGAGAGTGTAGTTTCTCTGGATGGACATAATGCTATAATGTTATTACAGTAACTTGTGAGTGAATTGAGGACAGGTAAGATTAAAATAGCTTCTTATGCACAGAAAACTTGATAGGTTATTCTGTATATTCATTTCCTGTATTTCTTATAATAATGTTTATGAACATATTCATTTTTATCTCAGAGAATTAACGAACAACGAGAGTGTATTGATTTAGTATGCAGTAATAGTACGTTAGCTTAGCAATCCATTATTTTATAATTCAAATTTTAACTATGCTCAATTGAATCGTGTTAAAATACATAAAATACATATGCAATAAATGCAATGCAAAAAAAATTGGGTAATGAGCCAAGCAGATTATGTTGCGCTGTTGTAAAAGTTGTTCCTCCTGAGATTCAAGAGCTCCCACAACAAATTAAAAACTTTCTAATTCGAGTACATCCGTTATCAACACACTTTTTCATAATATAATATAATATAAACATAATAATAAATCTGTAGCCAAAATTTTTCTGTTAATTTTCGCTTTTCCAAAAATAATTGGTAATAACAATTAAGAAACATGTTAAAGGAATTGTCATTGCACCAAATGAGTGGTCTCTGGATCAAAATGATCACATTTTAATATTTTAAATACAATTTAAACTAAGTAACATATTAAACGATTTATCCTTCTGTCAAATACGAATGTTCCCTGGATCAAATGTCCTATTTTAATTATGTAATTACTTTATATTTATTTCTAACGGGTACAGCGGAGCGCATGGGTACGGCTAGTTTCAAAAAAGCGATTTTCGGTTTCAGGGTGGTTAATTATATATGTTAGGACCAATAATTTTTGGAAAATCGAAAATTACCAGAAAATTTTCGGCTACAGATTTATTATTAGTATAGATAGAGTAGTTATTTTAGCTCACTTCTTTCTTCTTCTGTAAAAATGTTTATCGATATTTTGTATAATTTTTAGCTTTGTAATATTTACTTCTGTGTACGGTAATAATGTCGATTTAACAATTGAAGGCGCTGGAAAACAATTGAATCTACGAAAGCGCTTACGTCTAGCCATGCTGCCATAGTTCTTTCGATGTCAAGGGAATATTCAGTGCATATGGAAGAGTAGCGTCTCTGCAATACGATCTGAAATAAGTCCTAAGGAAACACTTATTATTTAAGTGTTTCCTCATTTTATAAGTGATGACTATGAATTCGATCCTTAAAGTCTGGGAATAAAAGTGACAGTTGACAGTCTGGCATACAAAAATGATGATGGTAGTGATTTGTTGGCGTTAGTTGTAACATTCTTCAAGATAAAAGTTATAGTATAATCTAAGATTGATTATAAAATTCAAAATAATGAACTTTCTCTCAACAGTTAGAGATAAAATCTGATATGGTAATTGATAGAAATTCCCCGTTATCTTTCTACGTTATTTTAAGTATAGCTATACTAGTAACGCAATTTTAATATGTAACGAGTTTTATCTGTTTGCAACAGATAGGAATGTAATGTAGTTTATTTTGTAAATATGTTGACTTACTTCACTGAAGTACCTATTCACCAATGGATTGTAAGAATGCGTTGAGTTTAAACCATACTAGTGGCTTGTGCAGCCGGTGCTGCAAACTAAGTCCATAAGAAGTTCGAATAAAAATTGTTCAGATTTATTTTCAGTGAAGAATACCAGACATTATGAAAGTTATTTGCTTTCATAATAGTGAAACATACTCCCTCTGAATGTTTTAATGCCAAATACTTTTGTGCGAGATCGTGCGTATTTGCTTGTTTTCCGCACAGAACCAATACGCGGTAAGTGTGAAATACCACATTCAGTATTCCCAACGTAACACACATAACAATTTCCCTCTTCTTACCGCTTAAGCGCGACATTAATTTTACTGCTTTAGGCTTTTAATATATTATTTTTAGAGACGTTTAACATAGTAATAATTATAAATTGGAAACGTACCACTGCAATTTCACCTAAATTGCAATGTTAATTATTGTTTTTAAATATTTGCAAAAATTAAGTAAAGTCTACTACTCCACGAAACTTATTGCATTCCTGATACAAGTAACATTAAGGAAGCCGTGAAAAAATCAACAAGATTACAGATGCCGATGTTATTACTGCAATATGTTATATAAATAATATTTTTAAAATATTAAAATGAAAAATAAATAATTACATAACCTTACCGTTTGCTTTAAGTTCGCATTTATACACTGGGGGAAAAAAGACAGACGTATATCACGGCCTGCTGGAGTATAGTAAACACAGAAAACATTTTATAGCAACAATGTTGAAGAAAGATATTTTGGTTTTCCGAAGTTCTTAATATCCAATACACAGCTGTACTCGGAAAACTACAGACCAGAGAATCAGACTTGTAAATTATTTTTATACGTTATCAAGAAAAATTACACAAATGAAGATCGACATATTGGCGTTATGATGTCAGAGAATCTGAGCCATCTGAACTCTAAATATGTCAGCAATTCTTCAGGTCACGGCCTTCGTGTAATATTATTTATTGTAGTGTACGTTTTGTTTTATTCTGAAATGCCATTAGTTCTCAAAACTGACGAAAGATGGATTTTGGAAAATAGGAAAATTATGTAGGAAAATTAACACTTCACTGAAAGTTACTATTTTTCTGAAAATCCTTGGATTCCAAGCTTCAAAATGACGGGTCAGTCATTAAAATCAGTTCAGCCGTTTTCCCGTAATTTCCATTACCAGTTCGAATTATATATTTACAACAATATTTTTCGTTTTCAATAATTATATATAGGCCTATTGTTTTATCGGTAGTGCTGGTAATAGTATTTTCCTCAATATCAAAATCAAAATCAAATGTTTACTTCTACGAAATGTGAGTCCAATAAGTGTATATTTAATTGAAGTCTTGTAATGGTTGCTAATAGAAGATTCACTTCAATAACTAGTTAGTGTATCAATTACAAGTCAATGTATCAATGCTGACACGGGGATTGGGAATTCGTCGTTAAACCTGTTCCAAATCATATTTATCCAACAAAATATCAGTCTCCCTGGAGTTTGAGCCTGAGTATCCGAATAAGTAAATTGCCAACATAATTATATCTTAAAACATTAGAACGTAAAGGAAGTTGTAACTAATTTCTGCTGTTATCTTATACAGAGTGAACCGTAAAAAATATCAATAAATTCAAGGGGTTATTCTTTGAGACATTTTGAACAAAACGTTTAATACAATTTTGCTTGTTTTTGCTTCCTTTTAGAGAAAAAAAAATGTTTGTATGAAACATTTCATAGCGTGTTTTGGGAAAGCCATTGATTTAATTCCTACGTCAATTTCAGATATGATAAATGATTGAAAAAATTTTAGTTTTGTCCTTTAAATGTGCAGAAATTTTATCCGAACAAATAAAGTTTTTCGTTCTACAAAGGAATTTTAAAATGTTACATTTGTTCAGATCAAATTTCTGCAAATTTAAATGACAAAATTAAAATTATATAAATCAATTTATTATCATAATACAGTCCTCACTTAAATTGACTGAGTACAGGACTCCTACAGAAGACCTTTCCGGTTTCGAACACATGTAATTTACGTTCTATGAATCTGAGGCGCATGAAAATAATACCAATGGAAAGTGAAACTTAAAAGTTTAGTTCCTTATTTTAAAGATGTTCAATGCGTCCCCACTTGATAACACGGCACACATCAAGCCTTCCACGTAGGTACGCAGATTTTCCGACCCCCAGATTTTGAGGTTATGTCTGTTCACCTTACCAGAAAGATGAAAAGTGGCTTCGTTTTCAATTAAAGCAATTTGTCCTCTGGTTTTAGGGCTTGCAGCAACTGTAGTCAGTACGGATGAAATCACAACCGCTTGCGAAGAATCTTGCCTTAAAAACAGTGTACTATTTACGGATTGTACGCCCAGTGGGTGGATCTGCACCAAAGTTTGTTCGGTAATGCAGTTGCACATTAATAACCGACTGGTTCAAATGAAAATCAAGCTTTTCTGTCCTCTATAGCAGCCATTTCACCTCCACAATGAACAAATTTGTTTATATGCACTATTATGAGGCAGTGTTATCAGCTAGGAAAACAATGTTGCTACAACTAAACTTTTTGAGTTTATTTTTCCATTGGTGCTATTTTCATGCACCTCAGGTTCACAGAACGTAAATTACATGTATTCGAAACCAGAAAGATGTTTTGTAGTAGCCCTGTATGCTGCGAATTAAATTAATGGCCTTCTCAAAATACACTATGAAACATTTCACATAAAACAATTTTTTTCTCGAAAAGGAAGCAAAAACGAGCAAAATTGTATTCAATTTTTTTGTTTGAAATATCACAAAGAATAATCCCTTGAAATTAATGACATTACTTACGGTTCACTTTGTATAGTGGAGCTGTGTGCACTTCTTAAAATTTAATTTCAATAATTCAAAATTTCTTTTCATAGTGTTTTCTAATTTCCTAAATTAATTTTCGTACTTTAGAAGTCCGATGAACTTTTAGCTAATTGCTAGAGCATCGGTTTTCCACACTAATAGCCCGGGTTCGAATTCCTGTACGTCCAAATCTAAAGCATATTTTGTGGTGGACAAAGATAATGCCTGGTTTTAGATTTTCGCGGAGTATATACTGCCATTTCTCCTACCGACATTCCACCATTGCTCCATTTTGGTTCCAAGTACTGTCCGTTACTCAGGAGAAGACGAGCGGAAAGAATGTGACCTTCTTGACTATCGCTGCTGATCATTATAAACATCGCTCAGATAAGCATCCCAGTATCCAGGTTATTACTCGTGCAGGAAACATGAGTAACAATGCGTATGGAAATTAAAGCTGAGTTGAACAGAAGGAGACCTAATGTTTCCGCTTACTGCAGTACAAATATTCCACGTGTTGTTGTACGTTATCTGTTCACATCTCTTCCTCCTCAGTCCGCTCTCGTCTTCTCCTGAGTCACCGACAGTAGATCGCTTTCCGTGGTGCACAGAGTACAACGCTACGGCGCGGCGGCAAAAAGATCTACATGTACGGCGCGTCACATAGGCGGAGAGAGAACCGTTTCCTTGGGGGAGGGGGGGGGGCAAAACAAAACCATAGAATCCCGATATAACGAGTTTACAGGGGTTATCATTTACTTACTCTTCTGTTATAGCTTGATCGTGATACAGCATATCGGAATATGATCATTTAATAAAAGTATTTATGCTCGATCATGCCGAAATGTAGTAATTATACACCTGGTAGCAGTCCTTTAATGCATGTCATTAAAGTACACCTATTCATAAAGTTCAGGTTTTCGATTATTCTCGGATATTCAATCGAAAGACAACGAGGGAAACGTCACGGAGGCTGGAAATCCAATACTGTCGCAGAAGGTTATGGTCTGTTACTATAATAATTAGCGTTAATCGTAAATAATATTCAAATAAATTCAATTTGTCATCTCGTTTTTCAATTCTAAATCAATTTCCAGGTTGTATCAAAATTAGTTCATGTTATTCTGTAGATTATAACAAGGTCAGTGACATTATTGTTCCTCGGAAAAAATCAATCTGCGCACATCTCACAATTTACGAGTATGCACAAGGTCACTTCCACTCTTCAGTTAGATACGAATAAAATGAATACTTCTGAATAATTTCAAGTTAGAAATATGGTCGAGCATGAAAAGTCGTATGAAACTTGCCTATAATGGTAATTAAGACACTCGTATGAAAATTATGAAACTCGCTTGCACTCGTTTCATAAACAAACATCCTCGCATCTTAATTACTATCATTATAGGCTCGTTGCATAATGTACTATTTTGGGATGCATGTTTCTTACTGTATAGTGGTACATCCATATCCACGGATGTTTCGGACTGAGTTGTATAGGGCTTCAACTTTAGATCTACTACAAATTATAATAGGGCATAACCATAGGCAGAGTTATGGGGGGGTATGTGGGGGCACTGCTCCCGCCCAAATTTGTCTGAATTGTTTTTTCTATTAATATTAGAAAATACTGAATTCAAAAGACTTCTCTTGCTTTTGTTTATGAATGTAATATTATTTGTAAATGCTACCATCGTACCATCTTCCTGGAAAATGGCTGTTTTCACAAAAAAATCTTTGGACTATATGGTTTATGAAAACTACTGAAAATGTTCACTTCTTTAACATGGGACTATGGTGTTTTTTTCACTAACACCTAATTCAGTATATGGCCGCTGCAGACTTCTAACACAGGAGTACAGACTGTTACAAAAGAAACATTACAGTGCTTCCATTCCTCAAACGAGGTATAGAAATTCTTATACATTCAGCAATTTAAAATAACATGATTCGTCAATTTCAGCACAGAAACTTAATCATAAAGAAAAGCAAGAAAAGTCTTTTGCATTCAATATTTTCTAATGTTAATAGAAAAAAAAAGAGTTCAGATAAGTTTCGGGGGGCAGTGACTCCCCATGCCCTCCACATAACTCCGCCTATGGCGCGTCACTCCTAAATGAGGACGTTCGAGTGAATGATTTTATTTTTATTTCAGTATGTTATTTTACGACGTTTTATCAACATCTTAGGCTATTTAGTGTCTGAATGAGATGAAGGTGATAATGCCGGTGAAATGAGTCCGGAGTCAAACACCGAAAGTTACCCAGCATTTCCTCGTATTGGGTTTAGGGAAAACCCCGAAAAAAACTTCAACCAGGTAACTTGTCCCGACCGGGAAACGAACCCGGGCCACCTGATTTCGCGGCCAGACGCGCTAACCGTTACTCAACAGGTGTGGACCTCGATTGAATGATACAATACAAGTTTTCTATTTGACTGTAAAAAGATATAGACTGTAACAGTTTCTGTCCTACATTTTTATTACCTAGGCATACAATATCTGACTATTTTTTTTATGTTACTAGTGAAAGAGTAGGGGAGAGTCGGGTAGTATCGGACAGCGGGTAATATCGGACAGTGAGTTTCTTTCATCTACCACACGATAATAGTACCTGATTGACATGGTTACGTTTCTGTGGTGTCACATAGAGAAACATAATCATGTCATTCATGTATTACCATATGGTGGTAGATGAAAGAAACGCACTGTCCGATATTACCCGATGTCCGATACTACCCGACTCTCCCCTAATTATGAATCCCTTGCCTTGTTCGTGACCATATTCGACCTAGCGCGTGACCGTTGTGACCGTAAATTGGTGTCGGTGACAAATGGAACATTTTAAAGTGTCGTAACTCTGATATGGTGACAGGCACTCAAAATTCTTGTTCCGGCTTTCACCAATACTTTGTGCGTGTCACGTTGATTGATTCGTGAAGTTCCTTTCCCTTAATTTTAATGGCTTGTAATGAAATATTAATAGTTCCGAAGTGGCAATAATTTTCTTGTTATCGCTAGAGCATGTTCTGAATCAACACCTCTGCCAACTGTATCGGCTTTGCTTTGTGGCTTGCCGCTATCATACTCTATATTGCGATAGTGTAACTCTATATTTAATCTGAACAAGGCGCCACACACGCGACAATGTTCTGCGTGTGCATGACGAGCTCTGGGAGAGTGTGAAACGAAGTCCAAGGCTGATATTATTGCTAAAACACGTGTGCTAAGGGAAAGTTAATTTTATTTTTGTTTTTATGTTTTACATAGGAGGAGTTATGGGGGACATGAGAGTGCAACTATTTTTTTTTCTCTTAACGTTAGAAAATATTGAATTCAAAAGATCTTTTTTGCTTTTGTTTATGATTAATTTTCTGCGCTTAAATTGATGAATTAATGTCTTCACATCATGTGTCTGAACTCTAACATTTTTAATTTCTAGCGGTCTTACTAATAAAAACTCTATATACAGACGTTTAACTGTCTTATACTTATACAATGAGTAGCTCGTTTATATATTGTGTGTAAATTCCTTACTAATAATCACTACTGGATGTTCATTTCAAAGTGTGTCATGACGTCACTCTTGATGAGTCAGCGATTTGAAGCGAGATTCAGCTTTTGTGTCAGAGAAGTTGCCTATTAATCAAGGCGTTCAATCTGAACTTGAGATGTGTACGGTATAACTTGAACGTCGTAGCAACAGATGGCGGTCTGTACGGTCTGTGTGCTACCATGACCTCTTTCGAACTGTGGTTTGCACGGCCAAGTCGTACGCAGGGTATTTGTTGTCATCGGTTGAGTACATTCCACAGTACAAATCAAATGCTCCGTGTCCATGTTGACCGTCGAAGTTAATGTCAACAAATACGTAAGTAATCGTCTTAACCCTCTCCCCATATCCCGACAGTAAGAAAAAACTCACCTCAGTACATGTTTCGAAACAGTTCACATTCCTGCCACTACCGGCGTTACCGTACGTATCGGTAAGTACTCTTCTGAATGAACGCCGTACTTGGTAGGCAACTTCTCTGGCAGATAAGTAATACATCTCTGCGGAAGTGTAGGAAGATTGAATTCTCTAGGCTCGTCGACTAGCCACGTGACGGCATACAGCGAGCCATGACACACTTTGAACTGAACATCCAATACATACGTCGTGTATAACAGTATAACTGTTACACAGCTACGTCACAGTTTCGTCATTACTTCATTACGAAAGGTAATAGAATATCTGAGGTTCTCTGTTGCATCCGGTAGAGCGCTCTAGTGTGCCATGTTAAGTATCGATAGTACAACTGGCTCTAATCGATTAACACACTATATTTTTGTCAAAGAGTACAAGCTACAGCAATATTATTCTAATTATTCTGTGCTCTTTGGTTTGTTCTTCTATAGTTACAAGGCAACCATCATCATAAAATGACAGTCGATACGAACAGCTGTTAGAAGGGCGGCAATTTTTTCCTCCATATACAACGCTTAAACAAGGGGTTTCGTGTACATAACTACTGCAAAGTAATTCCCATTGTACAGTTACAGACTGTTTATACATCCATCGCTTATGCATGGTTTATTAGTAACGTTTTCTGTCTCAACTCTGCATAAATCTCGTATAAAAACTATACACGGTTTATTAGTAAGATCGTGAATGTATAAGAATTGCTATACCTCGTTTGAGGAATGGAAGCACTGTAATGTTTCTTTTGTAACAGCCTGTACTCATGTATTAGAAGTCTGCAGGTGTTCAGGCCGCCATTTAGAGAAATATTATGAATAACACTGCACAACAATGCAGAAAAAAGAAAAGTGATCCCTGTATAATGTGTAAACTTAAAGACGAGATTAAATAAAATAATTAGAGTTACATTTACAGTCGAGCCGTTCTTATTTCCGGCAGCAAATCACACGACAGCTTCTGGTCAGCTGACACGCTGCTTCACTGGCAGTGGTTGACGTCAAGGTTATGCAGACGACATACCGCTTCCCGCTCACGGTGGATGTTACTGCATTGTCAAGTCTACCCTTGTACTCTTAACGAAGTTTTAGCACATGTCTAGTCTTAAACATCGAACGAAAAATTATTTCCTACGATAAATAATTAGTAATATATGAATACATAATATTATATATTATTGTTATTGTTAAACCTAGCATTCCAGGACACAGAAGACTTACCATGTTGTGCTATAATTGGTTTTTACGACCATTTGAAGTAACGATTTTCGTAAATACAGAAACAATATTAGAAATTACTAAAATGGGAGAAAGCTGTAAAATATAATAAATAAACATTTTTTTATGTGAATGAATAACTAAAACCACACATCCTGTAAATTAAGTAAAATATGTTAGTATTAAAAATTTTGTCATGATAAGTCATTGCTACATAAAAAAATTACACGAAGAACCTTGCCTAACGGTATTGTTCAATTTAGTTGTGCTACGCCTAGATCGCTACAATCATTGTTAGTACCTGCCGCAGTCATAGTTCTCAGTTTGTTTTCTTCTTTGCCGGATTGTCCGTACTTCTCTATCGTTATTTGAGAAACCGTGAACTTGTTCACATCACACGCATCAGCTGTTCATTGCACCACTTGCATTAAAGGCAATAAACTACTCTTATTTTACGTTCATTTTCGAAATAATCTCTAACGCTAAGAATCATTTCTCTGCTTTGCGAATTGCTGGTCTTCCGACTCCTCCGCGGCATTGTGATGCTGAAAACTCAGCGATAACACAGCACTAACAACAATACCGACTGATTGTTCGACAACCAGCTATTAGAACTGCGTCCGTTCACTATTGGCTTGACAGAGATTTAGCAACACCGCTATTATTTACCTTCTTCGCGCCAAAAGTCGAGAAGGCGTGGCCACGCCGGAAATAAGAACGGCTCGACTAATAATATATCTTCAGGAAGGTAAACTTCAAATAAAAACGTTTCTGTTAGCACTGTTGCGTATTTTTTTTATTGATGTGTGCATGTGTTTCTGTACGAGAGAGAAAAAGAGGGAGATTGTTTTAAGTTATGTCCTATTATAATTTGTAGTAGACCTACAGTTCAACAACTCGGTCCGAAACATCGCGGATATGGATGTAACACTGTAAGAAACATGCCCCCGAAAATATTTTTATTAAATGATCATATTACGATATACTGTGCCACAGTCAAGCTATAACGGGGGGAGGAGGTAAATGATGTCCCCCATAACCCCGTTATACGGGGATTCTATGGTTTTGCGTTGCCCTCCCTCCTCAAGGAAACGGTTTTTTTTATTATCCAATTTAATAAACCCTATTTCACCCTGAGGTATATTAGGGTTATAGTTGGCATCAAAATACATATTTTATAACCAATAAACAATAGTAAAATTATAATATAAAATTGTGGTCACAGTTACAATTCACATGAATTATGTAGAAGAATGCACCTTAATGAAAGAATGGATCCTGTTAAAGATTAATGATATGTTTGAGGAATAATCAATGCAAAAGATATGCAAGAATGTCTAACCGTTTCAGAGTAAATACTCGACCTTAAAAAGATAATCAACAGTACATTAATATAACAAAGTTTGACTTTCACTTTGAAATTAATACTTGGTTTTCTCTCCGCCTATGATGCTATACCAAGTAATGGCGAACTGAGAAAAATCTATGCCGGAAATACTCGTTATTGGGGTCCCTAACACTGAAAGAGTGATTTTAGAAATGTCATCTGTCTGCATACAAAGTGAGTCAGAAGGAAAGGTACATGGTTTGAGGGGTGATAATATTGGTGATTCTGAGCAAAAAAGTTTATATGAACATATGTCCTGTCCTTATCGGTTTTGGAGAAAACTAATCGAAACAATGAGAAACATGAAAAGTGCAGGTGATAGTAAATTAAAACATTGTTATCTTATGTTCTGTTAAATTGTCTACTTTTCTTTACAGAACATGTTCAAAAAGTCCACTGCTGCGTTGCTGATCTGAGCTGATTCGGACATTCCTTTACTTCAACACAAGCATGTAAAATGCGAGCGAGAAGTTCCTCCCTTGTTTCCACTCTGCACTTGTAGACTTCGCCCTTAAGCCAACCTCTCACACAGTAATCCAATGGAGTAAAGTCGGGTGACCTCGGTGGCCAAGAAATGACTCCATCGCGACCGATACAACGCTCAGGATACATTTCATTGAGGTACTGCATCACTCGCCGTACGAAATGTACAGGAGCTCCATCGTGCTGGAAGTACATACGAAGTCGTGTTGCCAAAGAAATATACTCCGAGTATTCTGGTAACATATTTTAAAGGAAATCAAGATACTGTACTCTGTTAAGATTGTTATCTAAAAACCTGGCCCGATGAGTTGGTCATCAATGACACCGCACCATATTTTCCCCGTTCCTCGTGTTTTCGATTAGTTTTCTCCGAAACCGTTAAGAACAGGACATAATATATGTTTATATAAACTTTTTGTTCAGAATCGCCAATATTATTACCCCTCAAACCGTGTACTTTTCCTTTTGACTCACCCTGTAGGCCTATATGTCTTTCCGTCCGTGTCTTGCTTGTCTTGCGAGGCCAAACCTGAGACGGGCCCATGCAATTGGGTCAAAGTGGCCCGGTCTGCACTCTACAGGGTGGTTCAGGAGGAACGTTTCTTTCTTTTTTTTTTTTGTCAGACAACATGGGTCGGCGATTCGTCATTGTCCCGCTGCTCTGTGATCAATTCGTTATTAGTAGGGCTAGGTATTTTATGATGTAGCATATATTTTTTGGTAAGACTGATATGTTCTTGAAATATATGTAAATGCTTGTTATGAAAAAAACTATTTGATTTATAGTACTTTGTTAAGTCGTATTTATGCATATTTGACCATTTCTATATGATAAGGCATATTTTAGAAATTTAATCGTCATATTCGGCATATTTTCCCTCTTTCAAGAAGTAAAGAACTTTTCTCATACAATTTCTTTCTTCCATGTTCATTTGAGATGTCAAATTTCTCAGAATTACATATCGCATTTTGTTTCCTGGAAAATGGTAAAATGTACCTTCTTCCCCTATTTCGTTTAAATTCACAATATAAACTTTACCCTTAGGTACCAGTGAACAAATATATTTGTGTAGGCCTATTGTTTCGCGACAAGCACGTAGCTAATGGAGTCTGTCTTTATAATCTGGGTATCAGAATGCAGACAAGGGTCTCATTGAGTTATTGAATCTTGTTGAAGTTAGAAGTGTATGTAGTATAGTTCAGGAAAAATGCCAAAAGCGAAGAAAGTATTCAAGTAAAATTAGAACAGTTAGTGTCTCGATATGTATTTTTGTTTTTATCAGTTGATTGTAGGATGAAAACACAGCTTATTTTGTGTAATTTCCTAAATTTAATCAATAAGGATAATTTATGTTCTCTCTTGAAGGGTATACACAATTTTAAAATAATTTAATACACAGACACAACTATTACATGAAATACTCAATAAGTTTTTGTAGCTTTATTCTCTTCAGCTCTAATCAACAATAACAACAATCCAGGTTTCCAAGCGACGATGGAAAACAAAAGTTGCGAAAATAAATGAATGAGGTGTATAATAGTACATTATGCAACGAGCCTATAATGATAGTAATTAAGACGCGAGTATGTTTGTTTATGAAACGAGCGCAAGTGAGTTTCATAATTTTCATAAGAGCGTCTTAATTACCATTATAGGCAAGTTTCATACGACTTTTTATGCTCGACCATATTTCTAAGTTGAAATTATTCAGAAGTATTCATTTTATTTATATCTGACTGAAGATCGGAAGTGACCTTGTGCATAGCACGTAAATTGTGAGATGTGCGCAGACGCGAAAGTATTGATTTTTTCCGAGGAACAATAATGTCATTGACCTTGATGTAATCTAGAGAATAACATGAACTAATTTTGATATAACCTGGAAATTGATTTAGAATTGAAAAACGAGACGACAAATTAAATTTATTTGAATATTATTTACAATATTAACGCTAATTATTATAGTAACAGAACATAACCTTCTGCGACAGTATTGGATTTCCAGCCTCCGTGACGTTTCCCTCGTTGTCTTTCGATTGCATATCCGAGAATAATCGAAAACCTGAACTTTAATGAATAGGTGTACGTTAATGACATGCATTAAAGGATTGCTACCAGGTGTATAATTACTATATTTCGGCATGGTCGAGCATAAACAATTGAATGTTCTTTCATATTTGAGTATAAAAATATAGGGTGTCATTTGAAATTTCAAAGTGGGGTGGCTGGGAGCTGGAGGGTGAAATCTAACATGGAATTAAGCCTGGTTTCAGAATTCCCCCTCAATATCTAAATTGACGTGTTTTAGTTTAAATTGAATTGAATTTAAAGACTGGAAAGTTTTGAAGTGAAGGCCCTGTATAACGTTCAGTGTACCTGTAGGTATTTCAGCTAAAGTTAAGAGTGACTCAGAACAAATGTTACTTTAACCAGTTGGTGTTAACAGGTCGTTGTTCTATTGACTGAGACCTGTATTGTATTGTATTGTATTGTATTGTATTTATTAACATTCCATGGTATTCATACATTGCTTTACAGCTAGAATATGGAACAAGTCAAAAAACTTAATACTATTATAAAGTCTTAATTTATAGTCACAGTCTAGATGAAATATATATACAGACGAGATTTACAATATAGTCTACTAGTACAACACATAGTTTTAGTATCAATTTCATGAAGTGTTATTGAATGTCATGAATTCACCTACAGAATAGAAGGCGTGAGAAATTAGGTACTTCTTTAATTTGGCCCTAAATAATCTAATGTTTTGAGTTTTATTTTTTATATCCATAGGGAGGCTATTAAGCATTTTTATTACTGTCATAGGCTATAACGCACTCCTTTTTGATAGCACGATAGACTTGCCGATGGAGTATGAAAGCCATTTCTTTGACGTGTATTTATGCTATGAACTGTTGAATTAGTTACAAAGTTTTCACGATTACATACGAGGAAGACTATTAATGAAAAGATATACTGACAATCCATGGGCATTATTTGTAGTTTTTTGAAAATAGTCGTACAAGATTCCCTAGATTTGGCACCTACTATTATTCTAATTACTCTTTTTGTAATAGAAATATACTGTTACTATCTGTGGAATTTCCCCAGAATATTATTCCAAAACTCATTACCGAGTGGAAGTATGCAAAGTATATTGTTTTTAAGGTATTGGTATTTACTATCTTTTGCATAGTTCTAATAGTAAAACAAGCTGAATTTAGTTTAGGGGTAATTTCTTTAATATGATTTTTACAATTTAACACATTATCGATTTTTAAGCCAAGAAATTTGGTTGTCGTTGTTTCTAATAGGGATCTGTTGTTAATTATTGCGCTAGAAGTTTGCGAGGTTGAATTTGGACAGGATTTAAATTGAATTATGTTAGTTTTGTTACAATTTAATACCAATTTATTGACTGAGAACCAGTCACATATTTTGAAGAGAATTTTCTCTGTTGAAGATTGGAATGTGTTGGAGTTATTGGCTGTAATTACTATACTTGTGTCATCTGCAAATAATATGGGATGACAAGATCATTTATAAATACTAGAAAAAGGAGCGTTATACACAAGATATTATACGTTGTACAGCATACTGTTTCAATTGAATGTCTTAGATTTCAAGTAAATTAATTGTTTATTAACATAAAATTATATATAATTTTACGCATAATTTATGAAATTTCGGATAGGTTATATGCGTAGCGTAATTTAGTGGAAAATCCGTACCACTGATCCGCCACAGCGGTAACTACATTAATTACCACATACAGCTCACAATCAGCTATATTTACTTCCATTTTAAGATGTAAACCGTGTGTAGACCACACATAGGCCTACAGTACAAGAACCTAATCATTCATTCCGAAAACAATGGATTTGATTGTTTGGCTTTCCCTTCCTCCTACCGCCTAGAACATTAGGTAGGCCTATCATATTCTGACTTTCACTAATACATATTAACGAAGCTGAAAAAAAAACATCTAAACAAAGGTGAAGTGGAAGACAGAGAAATTGTAAGTGTAATTAAGTGAATTAAATATTTCATGTTTTTCAACGTTATGAGTAGGAGTATTATAGAAAAGCCAGGTTTATTTAAATTTGTTATTATCAGTTGATTTTAGGATGAAAACACAGCTTATTTTGTGTGATTTGCTAAATTTAATCAATAAGAATGATTTATTTCTCTCTTGAAGGGTATACACCATTTTAAAATAATTTGATACACAAACATAACTATTACATGAAATCCTCAATAAGTTTTTGTAGCTTTATTCAATAACGACAATCCAGGTTGCCAGGCGACGATAGAAAACAAAAAATGCGAAAATAAATGAATTAGGTCTATAAACAATTGAATGCTCTTTCATATTTGAATATAAAAATATAGGCGTGCCATAAATTAACGAAGCAGAAAAAAACATCTGAACAAAGGTGAAATAGAAGACAGAGAAATTGTGAACAAATTAAAAGCAGTATTATAGAGTATTATATTATATTGGAGAAAAAATAGGAGTATAAGGGTACAGTACATCAGTTATTCATAGATTTCAAAAAGGCGTATGACTCAGTTAAGAGAGAAGTTTTATATAATATTCTTATTGAATTTAGTATTCCCAAGAAACTAGTTCGATTAATTAAAATGTGTCTTAGTGAAACTTACAGCAGAGTCCGTATAGGCCAGTTTCTATCTGATGCTTTTCCAATTCACTGCGGGCTAAAGCAGGGAGATGCACTATCACCTTTACTTTTTAACTTTGCTCTAGAATATGCCATTAGGAAAGTTCAGGATAACACAGAGGGTTTGGAATTGAACGGGTTATGTCAGCTTCTTGTCTATGCGGATGACGTGAATATGTTAGGAGAAAATCCACAAATGATTAGGGAAAACACGGAAATTCTACTTGAAGCAACTAAAGAAATAGGGTTGGAAGTAAATCCCGAAAAGACTAAGTATATGATTGTGTCTCGTGATCAGAATATTGTACAAAATGGAAATATAAAAATTGGAGATTTATCCTTCGAAGAGGTGGAAAAATTCAAATATCTTGGAGCAACAGTAACAAATATAAATGACACTCGGGAGGAAATTAATCGCAGAATAAATATGGGAAATGAGTGTTATTATTCGATTGAGAAGCTTTTGTCCTCTAGTCTGCTGTCAAAAAATCTGAAAGTTAGAATTTATAAAACAGTTATATTACCGGTTGTTCTGTATGGCTGTGAAACTTGGACTCTCACTCTGAGAGAGGAACAGAGATTGAGGGTTTTTGAGAATAAGGTTCTTAGGAAAATATTTGGGGCTAAAAGGGATGAAGTTACAGGAGAATGGAGAAAGTTACACAACGCAGAGCTGCACGCATTGTATTCTTCACCTGACATAATTAGGAACATTAAATCCAGACGTTTGAGATGGGCAGGGCATGTAGCACGTATGGGCGAATCCAGAAATGCATATAGAGTGTTAGTTGGGAGGCCAGAGGGGAGAAGACCTTTGGGGAGGCCGAGACGTAGATGGGAAGATAATATTAAAAAGGATTTGAGGGAGGTGGAATATGATGGTAGAGACTGGATTAATCTTGCTCAGGATAGGGACCAATGGCGGGCTTATGTGAGGGCGGCAATGAACCTCCGGGTTCCTTAAAAGCCAGTAAGTAAGTAAGTAGGAGTATTATAGAAATAAATATACGGAAAGAGATAATAAAATAGAAAATTTAGGAGTGAAGCGTAGAGAAAGAGATCAATAAGTGAATAAACAGAGGATATCATTTAGATTTAATGTGTAAACTTTATATTACTTGCTATATGTTTCCATTGAATTATGGTAATAACTTATTTTAACTCTTATTTTCTACGGTTTTAGTAAATGGAGCTTGGCCCACTATGGTTCTGGACCCTTCAATTTCACTAAGTTTCCATCTAGCGACTGCAAAAGAAGTCACGGTATAATCCTTACGGAATTGCATGAAACAACTGTAGGATAATCTTAGCATGCAGGCTTTCACGGCCGATGTCTAGTTGAAACAGAGCTTCCGGGCTAAGATGCCGTGGTCTACTGGTGCTGACGTTACCAGACGTTTCGTCTACTTCTACGGCAACTGGTTGCTACAGGTATCCTGAGCAGAAGACTTCGACCGAGGATACCTAACCACTGAAGATGTCTGCCGTAGGAGTAGACGAAACGTCTGGTAACGTCAGCACCAGTAGACCACGGCATCTTAGCCCGGAAGCTCTGTTTCAACTGTAGGATACTTCCGTCTAGCGGTCGTCAATTCCCGGTCGGGGCAAGTTACCTGGTTGAGGTTTTTTCCGGGGTTTTTCCCTCAACCCAATATGAGCAAATGCTGGGTAACTTTCGGTGTTGGACCCTAGACTCATTTCACCGGCATTATCACCTGCATCTCATTCAGACACTAAATAACCTGAGATGTTGATAAAGCGTCGTAAAATAACCTACTAAAATAAAAATCTAGCAGTCGTTACCAAAAATGCTTTTTCGACGATGGAGGCTCTGGTGGTTTTTCTCATTTTATGTTGCCATTTCATAACATGGGAATGGCCAATCTGATTATATATGAAGTATATATCTGTGTGGTCCACACCTGTGGAGTAACGGTCAGCGCGTCTGGCTGCGAAACCAGGTGGCCCGGGTTCGAATCCCGGTCGGGGCAAGTTACCTGATTGAGGTTTTTTCCGGGGTGTTCCCTCAACCCAATATGAGCAAATGCTGGGTATAACTTTCGGTGTTGGACCCTAGACTCATTTCACCGGCATTATCACCTTCATCTCATTCAGACGCTAAATAACCTGAGATGTTGACAGCGTCGTAAAATAACCCAATAAAATAAAAAATATATATCTGTGTGTGCGTGCGTGCGTGTGCAGTCAACTCACAAAAAGACGAGATAGGACGATAGGACGTCTGAAAATAAAGTAAAACAACAACAACAACTCACAGTAACACTCATGCAGTAAATAAGATCTTAAGCTCCAGACAACCCCATCAGTGTCATAGGATTTGCCCGTGCGTAATAATATGATTAAACATAACTTTTTAATTATTCCTGAAAGTATCACAGTTTTAGAATTATCGTAGTTGCTAATAAAAAGCTAGGGGCCACATGAATCACTTCTTTGACACCCATGTTTTGAAAAAAAAATCACTGTTTTGATGTCTTGAAAAACCAGCTTAACAATGTCAAGTGTTTTGTCCGTGCTGAATAGGTTTCATCGTACAAGGTCGCATTTTATCTTGCTTTATTATTGCTATTAAGTTGCTGAGATTTTAATAGATATTATACTTAACAGCGATTGCCAAAGCATGAATTCTGCTCTTTGCATCAGTGGACTGTGCAACATTTATCGAGAGAGATGTCCACTATTTATCATCCGTCCTTCATGGTGACTTGTTTTGGATAATTTATTGTTAATACAGGAATCGGAAGATCAGAGCAACGTTCAATGACCGATATTTATTTTATTATCTTGATAGTATTATTACTACTATTACTATTATTACTACTACTACTACTACTACTACTACTACTACTACTACTACTACTACTACTACTACTACTACTACTACTACTACTACACTTAATAGAGACAAGGTCCTAACGAGAAGGTCCCAATACGCAAAATATCTATAGTAGGAAGTCCGGATAGATAGAGGTTTAAGTCTTAGTCCAGGATTAAAAGGTCCATTGCATAGAGATGTCCAAGGTCAAAGTGATCGGTAGGTAAAAATGCCCAAAATGCAATGACTTCAGATAGGCTTATACAATGAGATCAAATGTTTTTACTTTACGTTTAACTAGCCGTACCCGTGCGCTCCGCTGCACCCGTTAGAAATAAATATAAAGTAATTACATAATTAAAATAGGACATTTGATCCAGGGAACATTCGTGTTTGATAGAAGGATAAATCGTTTAATATGTTACTTAATTTAAATTGCATCCAAATAATTAAAATGCGATCATTTTGGTCCAGAGACACTCATTTGGTGCAATGACAATTCCTTTAACATGTTTCTTAATTTTTATTACATGCAACCATAGTTTAATGAAGATTGACATCATTTAGATTTATTGTGTATATTTTATTTTACTTGTTATAGGTTTCCATTGAATTATGGTAATAACTTAATTTTAACCCTTGTTTTCTACGTACTCAGTAAATGGCGCTTCGCCCACTATGGTTCTGAACCCTTCAAATAACTTAAATTATATTATATAATACAGTTTTACATATTATATTATATTATATTATATTATATTATATTATATTATATTATATTATATTATATTATATTATATTATATTGTATTGTATTGTATTGTATTGTATTATATTATATTATATTATATTATATTATATCAGAAGTTACTGTAATAACATTATAGCATTATGTCCATCTAGAGAAACTACACTTTCCAATGGTGAAATAATAATTAATTATACAAATCGGTTAATTTAGCTTCCGATATTACTTCATACAAACACAGAAACATTTTCTGTAGGCTACCTTTCATAGCTTTCGATTGTTGCTGTCCAAGGCCCCTTATAGACCAAGTCATTTGTTTTTTAATTCATTACACGGACTTAGATGGCAGTTATTTTAATTTTAAAACTCATTTGTCTCATTAAATATCAGTCCTATCAAAATTTTTCAAGGAATAAAACTTGTCGCAAATTATTTTTAAAGAAACTTTTGTTATGTCTATTTTTCACAAAAATCAATAATAAGCGAGATATTTCGATTTATTTAATTCAGGCCTCCTTATAACCCCCCTTTTAAATAATGTATTTTGAATGCCATATAGCCTAAAATCTAAGTTACAACGAACTTAATTTATATTCCTATTTTCATATAAATCGGTTCAGCCATTATCGCGCGAAAAGGTAACAAACATACAGACAGAGAGACAGACAGACAGACATACAAACATTTCAAAAAAGCGTTTTTCGGTTTCAGGGTGGTTAATTATATATGTTAGGACCAATTATTTTTGGAAAATCGAAAATTACCAGAAAAATTTCGGCTACAGATTTATTATTAGTATAGACATCTATACTATGGAAAAGTCCAAACATGAATGTTTCCAAGGTGACGGAATCAAGTCCTTGACTCAAGAATATATATTGTTTCACGTGTTTAATGAAAATGCATTGTTTTGGTTGATATGGTAATGCTAAATATGTTTTATATTGCATTGAACTAGTGACAACCTTCAAAAGAAAACACTAGTTCAAAATTTATACAGTACATATAGAATTAAACCTATGATTCCATATACTGTAGAGACAACTTATAGCACTTCCATTAAGAAAATTTGAATGGAAATACAAAATATTCACCCTGTTATGAGGAATGATTTTTATTTGGAAAGTATTGTGATTACAAAGGATTGGAGAGGGAACCTCATACATAATTGTATCGTCGAGGTGCGTGTTCGCATGTTCGCGAAGTGTTGAACACAATATGAAGACGTGTCCAGGTCAGTCTTATCTGGAATATTTTCAACGTGACTTTGTTGAAATTTGAAATTGTCGGTATTGGAGCATATTTAATTCCAGGTTGGTCGTTTTGAAGTCTGACATTTTTTCTATTTAGATCTTTTACTTATCTGGGCTTTATCACATTAAGGACAAGATGAAGGTAATGTATTATTAATTGATGAACTAGTGGACTTACTCGTCGAAAATATGTAATATTTGTCCGGCTTACAGCTGTTTCAGTGCTTCACGCACCATCATCAGAGCCTACTAGATCGCGGCGTCATCTCGAACTTCTCTGCCTGTTAAAAGGGTGTGTTTTATTGTTGGAAGGAGTGTTGAAGTGTGGAGTCGAATAGTGTGTGTGTACTGAAATTGATCTGTGTGTTGAGGATTTGATCGGGGTGTGTTTTAGTGTGTTTGTATATTTCGTATTGTTCTAGTGTGTTGAGTTTTTGGTTCTTGGGTTGTGTGTGTAGGATTTCCATGTCCGTGTTTATGTTATTGTATGTATGGTTAGTATTGGTTATGTGATCGGCGTATGTAGATGTATTGTGTCCTCTGGTTATAGCTTTAATGTGTTCTTTACAGCGTGTTTGGAATGATCTGCCTGTCTGTCCTATGTAGAACTTGTCGCAATTTTTCCTTTGTATAGTATGAGTATATCGTCTACTTATCTGTGCCAGTATATTATGACGATATACTCATACTATACAAAGGAAACAAAAGACAAATACACAAACTACACCAATACATAAACAAATTACACCCAAAACTTCAATACACACTAGAACTTGAAAACAACAACTCTATAAATTTCCTAGACATCACCATAACAAAAATTGACAACAAACGCACCTACAAAATATACAGAAAACCAATCACCACCACCACACACATACACAACACATCAAACCACCCCATACAACACAAACATGCTACATTCAGGACAATGGTACACAGATTACTCAACATACCCATGAGCCAACAACACTACAATGAAGAAGTGAACACAATCGAATACATAGCACAAGAAAACGGATACAATCCAAACATAATAGACAACATCATAAGGAAGACAAAACAAAAACTTAACGAACACAAAAATACACAAAACACAACACAAACACAAGAACACAAAAAATACATCACACTAACATATGAAAACAAAAGCACACCAAGATCGCATCTTCATTCAGAAAACAGAAATACAACATAACATACAGAACAGAAAACACACTACAAAGACATCTCAACACACAAAAAACACAAACAAATAAATACGACCACACAGGTGTATACAAACTCACATGTAATAGTTGCGACAAGTTCTACATAGGACAGACAGGCAGATCATTCCAAACACGCTATAAAGAACACATTAAAACTATAACCAGAGGACACAATACATCTACATACGCCGATCACATAACCAATACTAACCATACATACAATAACAAAAATACGGACATGGAAATCCTACACACACAATCCAAGAACCAAAAACTCAACACACTAGAACAATACGAAATATACAAACACACTAAAACACACCCCGATCAAATCCTCAACACACAGATCAATTTCAGTACACACACTATTCGACTCCACACTTCAACACCCCTTCCAACAACAAAACACACCCTCTTAACAGGCAGAGAAGTTCGAGATGACGCCGCGATCTAGTAGGCTCTGATGATGGTGCGTGAAGCATTGAAACAGCTGTAAGCCGGACAAATATTACATATTTAAGACGAGTAAGTCCACTAGTTCATCAATTAATTATATTCAAGTGTTAAAAGTGGTGTACGCAAGATTCAAAATGTAATGTATTAAATCGTTGCAGAATATATGAATGGAGAAAAATTATTCCCAGTGAAGGTAAATTAAAGAGAAACTACTGTTTCAGCATAAAGTTACGTGTACATGAGCTGTAAGCTAAAAAAAGTCAGCTGTCTAGCTCAAATAGTTTTCGAAAAGAAGTTCCTTATGTACAGTAAGACGTAATTTAACATTGTCAAAATAGACAATTTCATATCGCCTTAAAACAAAACAGTATCAGTACAAGTATAGGGACAAGCATACGAGTTTTGACGAGAATCGAACCGTATCCTCTGGATTTGTTGTCGAAACTGCTATCACCTGAACCCTAGCATAGGCCATTGTTATATATTTTAAGACAAATTGATTACAAGCATATGTTTTATTATGTCGACTCTAGGTCGCCTTGATGTTTGAGGCTGTTTCACAAATTTCCAGTCAAATACAACTTCCTCTACATTAGATACAAAACATATCCACAGGATATAGCAAATTGTGCGATGGTTGTTAGCGAACAAACTTTGCTGCTTAGAAATGCAACTAAGGCGTATCTAAACATGTGCATCCTGCCATCATCAGTTACAATATTTCGGACCTCGTTATTTGATTTTGTCGCAATCCTGCCGGATGCGTCGCTGGCGGATAAAGGCTGTCACTCCTGAAATACAGCTCTTGTTTTCACAAAATAGATTTTAAATCTTTGTAATTCACAATTGCGCATTTTTTAATTTCAGAGATACGCATTGCGTTATGTTTTTGATTGCGTCTACAACAAAGCCCTCTGTTTTGACCTTCCTGTCACCTAGCTGGCCGTGCGTATATCCGCATATATGGGGACAATTAAAGTGCTTTCGTAATGCGAAATACTAGCCTAGTAGGTCTATTTATGTTTGTTCCGACGTATTTATAATGTACTGTCACATGGGGCAACTTTATTAGCCCTTTCGGTATAACTTTGGCCCAAACAAAATATAAGATTTGAATTGTAATATCTGTTATCCGACTTCAGATACTAAAATATTTGTTTAATTGGCCTATAGATGATAGTATTATGCACATATTTATTGCATTTTAAGTTTATCATATTTACCGCAATAGCACAGCACACTCATTAGTACTTTATCTGTTAGATCATATCAATTCACTCTCTGCAAACTTCTTTGTGTCCAGACCACAAATTAAGTGATAAATATCAGTTAAGTGTCTTAACTCACATATAAATATGTGCGAAATAGGCAGAAAACTATGTCTGACTTTTATGTTTTCCCTTGTTGGTGTAATTTCATCCCAAACAAAGTCATGTCTTTTCAGTTGATTTCTGGGGTATTTTTAGCCCTGGGCTGAAGTTGCCTCATCAATTTTAGCGTGTTTATATTGGTTAAAATATTATTCCGCAATGTAATTTATTGCTTATTTCGTTCTTTTTATGCGACTTGTCATGTAATGGGAATGCCAAGAACACATATTAAGGCATTTTGGGCCGCAAATATGCAAATATTATTATGAAATTTACGTCTAAGATACAAGTAACTATTCTGGGTCTTGTTTGATCTAAAGTAAGGCAATAATCAATTCTTCTGAGCAGCGATTTATTTAACAGCAATACAACATTCGTTTTCATTCAGTCCAACAAGGTGTGGCAATTGCTATGCCACCCGGCTGACGATTGCAATTTTCACTCTTTTCTTGCGCGCACGCATCTAGCGTAGCAATTTCACAAACGAAGCAGCTAAGCTGTGTGTTGCAAATGGTGATGGCGTGCAACCTTTGCGACCGAGCGAGCGTTGTTTTTGTCTACATTGAAGAAGATAACATATATGAAAAATTCTATTGAAAAAGAGAAGCTTTTAGCACTAACAATGCTTTCAGAGGAAAAAGATAATTATTCCAACCAGAAAGCTACTGATTATTTTGCTAATAGCAAGTAATGTAGAATACACTTCCTTTTCAAGTGTTTTAAACATGGAACGTTTGTACTCGAATGTCAAATGAAAATAAAAAGTTACCAAATTATCAACATCTGAAGTCAGAGAACAAGGGAAAAATAAGGAGAACAAGGAGAACACAAGAAGAACAAGGGGAACACAAAGAGAACAAAGGGAACAGAAGGAGAACAGGGTAACACAAGGATAACAAAAAAAATCAAGAAGAAGGACAATAAGGGGACCGCAAGGAGAACAAGAAGAACACAAGAAGAACAAAGGAGAATACAAGGAGAACAAGGTAAAAATCAAGGACAACAAGGGGAACGCAAGAACAATAAGGGAAGCACAAGGAGAACAAGAGGAACACAAGAACAACAAAGGAAAATCAAAGAGAACAAGGGGAAGACAAGGACAATAAGGGGAGCGCAAGGAGAATAACGGAACACAAGGATAGCAAAGGAGAATACAAGGAGAACAAGGGAAAATCAAGGAGAAGAAGGGGAACGTAAAACAATAAGGAAAGCACAAGGAGAACAAGGGGATTACAAGGAGTACAAGGCAACACATGGGTAACAAGAGAACAAATGAGAATAAAAGGAGAAAAAGAGAAAATCAAGCAGGATAAGGGGAACACAAGAGAAATAAGGGAAACGCAAGGAGAACAAGGGAAACACGAGTAGAACGAATGAGAATAAAAGGAAAATCAAGCAGAACAAAGGGAACACAAGGAGAACAAGTGGAAGATGAAAAGAACAAGAGGAATACAAGAAGAACAAAGAAAATGCAAGGGGAACATGGAGAATACAAGGAGAAAAAGGGGAAGATCTATGCACCTGTCGACGTATAATGACACCCACACGTCGTTCTACGTAAAGATTTTATTTTATTTTATTTTATTGGGTTATTTTACGACGCTTTATCAACATCTAGGTTATTTAGCGTCTGAATGAAATGAAGGTGATAATGCCGGTGAAGTGAGTCCGGGGTCCAGCACCGAAAGTTACCCAGCATTTGCTCGTATTGGGTTGAGGGAAAACCCCGGAAAAAACCTCAACCAGGTAACTTGCCCCGACCGGGATTCGAACCCGGGCCACCTGGTTTCGCAGCCAAACGCGCTGACCGTTACTCCACAGGTGTGGACTCTACGTAAAGATATGCAACATAATATACCTATGTAGTTGTCTGTCGCCTTTAAGATTCCATCATGGTTGGCTAGATTTGAACCTGTAAACCATGGCTCCAGTATTAAGTATGGCGACAAATAGTTCACCCGAAAACGAATAAACCATGGGGCTAGTTTAATATGTTCCGTGCTGGAACTAGTGCATATATTCATATATTATATAGTAATCGCCGGGGCTACGGGCACAAACTTTGACCACAGTCTAGTATATACAGTCACGAAGCTTGAGTTGTGAGGGTGCTAGGAACAATAGACTGTGCCGGTACTATTTCGCATTGTCTATAATGAGGCGATATTAGCGATTCTAGTGGTTAGCAACTATCTATGGATGCATATTTACTACGTATTGAGCTTCGTGACTGTATATACTAGACTGTGCTTTGACCTTCTCTCATACACACGTGAGGGAGGACAAGGTCTTCGAACTACTTCATAGTTTACCGATTAAATATTAAGTTATTAAAATTGTTACATGACATTAAGTGAACATTTGAATGTGACTGCAATTGGGATTCAATTGCTGAGTTTAGAAGGATGAAGGTCTCTTATTATTTGGTGACCTTTCGTGACTCGACAATTGACTTAATTTGTTGTGGGACAGAACAAATTTGGCAAAATACATTAGAACCGTTACGTTATAACTAGACATCGCATGTTTAAGCAAGTGCCTATTTTATTCCTTTACAAATAAACACGTCCTTTGCCATGGCTTAAAGGATAGCACGTGCTCTTCCGAAATAAGCATTCAGTGATTCGATTCCTGGCGTGGGCGGAATACAAGGAGAATAAAGGACACAGTAACGGCGAGACGGAATTGCATTTGCATGTGAAGGTTCAGTTCTCAACTTAAGGGGATTCGTCAAGTCCTATCTTATTAATTTTTTTATGATCATGTTGATAATTATCCGATAAGCAGGTGTTAATTTATTGGTATTTTGTGTAATAGCCGTCTATATGCTTATCAAGTACAATATAGTTAAATTTAAAAGATTAACGTTTTCTGCAATATTTGCCATCTTCAGATCTACAACAATAACACATAAAAGTGAACAACGTGATTCATAGTTGGTTACGAATCAATAAACAATATATAAATTATTACTTACTTACTTACAAATGGCTTTTAAGGAACCCAATGGTTCATTGCCGCCCTCACATAAGCCCGCCATCGGTCCTTATCCTGTGAAAGATTAATCCAGTCTCTATCATCATATCCCACCTCCCTCAAATCCATTTTAATATTATCCTCCCATCTACGTCTCGGCCTCCCTAAAGGTCTTTTTCCCTCCGGTCTCCCAACTAACACTCTATATGCATTTCTGGATTCGCCCATATGTGCTACATGTCCTGCCCATCTCAAACGTCTGGATTTAATGTTCCTAATTATGTCAGGTGAAGAATACAATGCGTGCAGTTCTGCGTTGTGTAACTTTCTCCATTCTCCTGTAACTTCATCCCACTTAGCCCCAAATATTTTCCTAAGCACCTTATTCTCAAACACCCTTAACCTATGTTCCTCTCTCAGAGTGAGAATCCAAGTTTCACAACCATACAGAACAACCGGTAATATAACTGTTTTATAAATTCTAGCTTTCAGATTTTTGGACAGCAAACTGGATGATAAGAGCTTCTCAACCGAGTAATAACAGGCATTTCCCATATTTATTCTGCGTTTAATTTCCTCCCGAGTGTCATTTATATTTGTTACTGTTGCTCCAAGATATTTGAATTTTTCCTCCTCTTCGAAGGATAAATCTCCAATTTTTATATTTCCATTTCGTACAATATTCTGGTCACGAGACATAATCATATACTTTGTCTTTTCGGGATTTACTTCCAAACCGATCGCTTTACTTGCTTCAAGTAAAATTTCCGTGTTTTCCCTAATCGTTTGTGTATTTTCTGCTAACATATTGACGTCATCCGCATAGACAAGAAGCTGATGTAACCCGTTCAATTCCAAACCCTGCCTGTTATCCTGAACTTTCCTAATAGCATATTCTAAAGCGAAGTTAAAAAGTAAAGATGATAGTGCATCTCCCTGCTTTAGCCCACAGTGAATTGGAAAAGCATCAGATAGAAACTGACCTATACGGACTCTGCTGTATGTTTCACTGATATATAAATTATACAAGAATAAAATATAGTTAAAATTTAAAACATTCATTAGATTAAAATTTACATATGACGTTACTATCAGATTGAAAACATGGTGAAAGTTGTTGTTCAATTTCTTCCTGTGGAAGATTTTTATCACGTTGCAAGAGTCGGCTATGGCCAAGTCTAACTGTAAGATTAGTTAAGTATTGTGAGAAGCCAATTCATATATAAATTGTGTTTCTTTAAACTTTATGATAATGATAATAATAATAATAATAATAATAATAATTATTATTATTATAATAATAATAATAATAATTATTATTATTATTATTATTTATTTATTTATTTATTTATTTATTTATTTAACCTGGCAGAGTTAAGGTCATGCTAATGTACGTCGACGTAATTCATATATTGTTTATTGATTCCTAACCAACTATGAATTACGTTGTTCACTTTTATGTGTTATTGTTGTAGATCTGAAGATGGCAAATATTGCCGAAAACGTTAATCTTTTGAATTTAACTATATTGTACTTGAAAAGCATATAGATGGCTGTTACACAAAATATTAATAAACTATTTCACTAATGTTAAAACAATTATATTAATGACCCGTAATCTCAGAACATACGAGGTATAGAAATCGATATTTTTACATGATGTTTATGCATTCCTTCTGAGGGCACTGATTAGTTTTGACGATAAAATATCTAATAGAAAAAAGTATGTGATTCTTTATAAACCTCTAAAATTAAAAAAAAAATCAGATATTTAATTTTTTTAAATAAACTATTGCAGAAAATTCAATCAAAGGAATTCCACGTCATCACAGTGTTCTGAAATGTATGGTAAAAATTTCATGCAATTAGACCTATAGTAGTTTCTGCGAAAATGGGTTATTTGTGTTAAAAAAATGTAGCGTTAAGTAAATCACGTTTAAAGTAAATTTTCCATAAAAACTCACCTATTACAGAAAAAATGTTTTAAAACCCTCCTGGCTGGGAGTCTGCATCTTCTTCTGCATCCTGCTGACCTAATGCTGCCTCCTTCTTTTGGATCTTGCCTCTTTGATTGTATTTGTTGATGCGATCTCTGCCTTCCGTATTTGCAATGTGTCCAAGTTCGCCATGTTTTTGTATTGTATTGTATTGTATTTATTAACATTCCATGGTATTCGTACATTGCTTCACAGCTAGAATATGGAACAAGTCAAAAAACTTAATATTGTACCACTATATAGTCTTAATTTATAGTCACAGTCTAGTTGAAATATATACAGAAGAGATTTACAATATAGTTTACTAGTACAACACAAAGTTTTAGTATCAATTTCATGAAGCGTTGTTGAATGTCATGAATTCACCTACAGAATAGAGGCTTGAGAAATTAGGTACTTTTTTAATTTGGCCCTAAATAATCTTATGTTTTGAGTTTCATTTTTTATATCCATAGGGAGGCTATTAAAAAAATTTACTGCCATATAACGCACTCCTTTTTGATAGCACGATAGACTTGCCGATGGAGTATGAAAGTAATTTTTGACGCGTATTTATGCTATGAACTGTTGAATTAGTTACAAAGTTTTCATGATTACTTACGGGGAAGTTTATTAATGAAAAAATATACCGACAAGCCATGGGCATTATTTGTAGTTTTTTTATTCCCTAGATTTGGCTACTACTGTTATTCTAATTACTCTTTTTTGTAGTAGGAATATACTGTTACTATCTGTGGAATTTCTCCAGAATATTATTCCAAAACTCATTACCGAGTGGAAGTATGCAAAATATATTGTTTTTAAGGTATTGATATTTACTATCTTTTGCATAGATCTAATAGCAAAACATGCTGAATTTACGATGAAAGAGTAATGGAACGGAGAAAAATTCTCTCCGGCACCGGGATTTGAACCCGGGTTTTCAGCTCTACGTGCTGATGCTTTATCCACTAAGCCACACCGGATACCCACCCCGGCGTCGGACAGAATCGTCTCATTTAAGTTCCAACTCTTGGGTTCCCTCTAGTGGCCGCCCTCTGCACTACGTCATAGATGTCTATGAACGTAGGACTGAAGTCCACACATGTGCTGAGGTGCACTCGTTATGAGTGACTAGTTGGCCGGGATCCGACGGAATATGCGCCGTCTTAAATTACGAAGTGATTTACGCATATCATATATATTATTTTAATGTACCGAAGTACATATTATGATATTTTCATGCAGATATTTTGCGTCATCATACGAACCCGGTGTGGCTTAGTGGATAAAGCATCAGCACGTAGAGCTTAAAACCCGGGTTAAAATCCCGGCGCCGGAGAGAATTTTTCTCCGTTCCATTACTCTTTCATCGTATGATGACGCAGAATATTTGCATGGAAATATCATATGTACTTCGGTACATTAAAATAATATGTATGCTGAATTTATTTTGGAGGTAATTTTTTTAATATGATTTTTTCTAATTTAACACATTATCGATTTTTAAGCCAAGAAACTTGGTTGTTGTTGTTTCTAATAGGGATGTATTGTAAATTATTGCGCTTGAAATTTGCGAGGTTGAATTTGGGCAGGATTTAAATTGAATTGTTAGTTTTGTTACAATTTAATACTAATTTATTGACTGGGAATCAGTCACATATTTTGAGGAGAATTTTCTCTCTTGGAGACTGAAATGTGTTGAAGGCATTATATCCTATTTGAATACCTAGATCCTTCAACACCTATATTCTTGCAGTGTATACTAAATTAAATATGAGTATGAGTTAGAAGAGACTGAGATTCAAAAGTAGACAATTTCGCTTTAAATATGGCTTCGTTTCGTTTCAAAAACAGACAACTCCATGGCTTAGTTTCAGAGATGGACAACTCCACTTTAAATATGGCTTCGTTTCGTTTCAAAAACAGACAACTCCACTTTAAATATGGCTTCATTTGGTTTCAAGAACAGACAACTCCATGGCTTAGTTTCAGAGATGGACAACTCCACTTTTTAAACTTAAATTTCGATCTGAATATTAATTTTAATCACATTTTGAGACTGAGAAAAATGTTTCTATGACCCATGAGAATGTTAAAAAAAAAATGTACGTATAACGGTGACGTTGGTTTCCAAGGATCTAGTTTTTCGCCTCTCCTGTAAAGAAAAAGCAAAAGTGGAGTTTTCCAACTTTGATACCATTTCATTCCGTTAACTAGAGATGCTTAAATCGTACTCAAAGACGTGGTTCTCCTATAGACCTACTGTCTTGCAGTCCATAAGTAGGTCAAGGTAGAACCCACGTGTGTGACTCGTGCCTCTTTGTGGACAGGAGTGATTTATTCGTGGCCCGCTGCTGTTGTCACTTCCTCACTGCGCGGGTAAGAGCTGCAATAGCATATCCTTCTCGGATAAATTACTTCCGTCCCCTGCGACGGTAGGCAGTCCGCGATCTAATTGCACATAGCGATGCTATCGCACTGACCTTTGCTGTCATCACGGATCTGATTAAAGTGAAATAGGCCGAACTGTCATGTAGGACTGCAAGCACCCTGTACTGTGTTGAAACTTTGAATGTTCATAGCGTGTCAAGGAGGAAGAAAGGGAGAAAGAGGGACAGACTTATGAGGCGTTCTGAAATAAAGTGGATCTAGTCACAAATTTTTATAAATTGAGTTTAATTCATTTTCTGATTATCTGAAGTTGGATCTTTTCCGAGCAGTAATGGATCAAGTCTTAATTCCAAGCATTCGCCGGTAGGTGACACCAGTCACTTTTGGCTCAGATTATTTGTTCACGATGTTCTAAGCCATAGTGGATCAAGTCACCAAAGCGTTGCATCAATTAACATCACAGTTGTTTATATTTTATAAATTTAGAATTTGAGAATGGAGCAATAAAATTATTGCTAATGAAATTAGATAATCCACTAGAGCAAGTTAACTTTAAGTCCTATTATCTCAAAACTACGTCTCACGGACTTGATCCACTTTAGCTCTGAACGCCTCATATATAAAGGGAGAACGTACTGACTTACAAATGGCTTTTAGAGAACCCGGAGGTTCATTGCCGCCCTCACATAAGCCCGCCATCGGTTCCTATCCTCAGCAAGATTAATCCAGTCCCTACCATTATATCCCACCTCTCTCCAATCCATTTTAATATTATTTTCCTATCTACGTCTCAGTCTCCCCAAAGCTACTTTTCCCTCCGGCCTCCCAACTAACACTCTGTATACTTACTTACTTTTAAGGAAGCCGGAGGTTCATTGCCGCCCTCACATAAGCCCGCCATTGGTCCCTATCCTGAGCAAGATTAATCCAGTCTCTATCATCATATCCCACCGCCCTCAAATCCATTTTAACATTATCTTCCCATCTACGTCTCGGCCTCCCCAAAGGTCTTTTTCTCTCCGGCCTCCCAACTAACACTCTATATGCATTTCTGGATTCGCCCATATGTGCTACATGCCCTACCCATCTCAAACGTCTGGATTTAATGTTCCTAATTATGTCAGGTGAAGAATACAATGCGTGCAGTTCTGTGTTGTGTAACTTTCTCCATTCTCCTGTAACTTCATCCCTCTTATCCCCAGATATTTTCCAAAGCACCTTATTCTCAAAACATTCTTAGCTTCTGTTCCTCTTTCATAGTGAGAGTCAAAGTTTGACATCCATACAGAACAACCGGTAATATAACTGTTTTATAAATTCTAACTTTCAGATTTTTTGACAGCAGACTAGATGACAAAAGCTTCTCAACAGAATAATAATAGGCATTTTCCATATTTATTCTGCGTTTAATTTCCTCCCGACTATAATTTATATTTGTTACTGTTGCTCCAAGATATTTGAACTTTTCCACCTTTTGAAAGGATAAATTTCCAATGGTTTGTGTCTGGATGTACGAAAAGTCGGTGTCCGAGGACGAACTCAGGCGCGTGAGTGACATAAAGTACCTACACCCACGCAGGCTGTGGGTCATTAGTCCCATTGGCGACACATTAGGACCCATCAGGGAATTAATAACTGTACAGCGGCGATTGTGACGAGCGCTCGAGCATGCCGACGCGTCCTGAGCACCGCTACGGCTGCAGGTGCCTCAGTTACCATCCGACAGCAGCCCAACATGGTCGAGGTAAGTCGCAGATCGTGGTAATCGTGACGTTTAGCTGTCACCGCGGAGAGAAACACATTAGACGTTATCTCCAGCTCGTTTAGAAGACCGACTGAATGGAAGTGCGCTTTAGAAATTTTTACTGACAAGAATTTGGTCGTAATACGTATAAATAGACGAAGTTTTGATTGTTGTTCCTGTAGTGTTTTGCATTTTGTTTTTTTCGGTTTTCCTCAAATTTTTTCGTCCGTCTGTTCTCTCTGTTTCTTTTGTAGATGTACTTCTCCGATTTATTATTTGCCGTTTCATTTATTTCTTCTTTTCTTCAGTCTTCATAAATATTATCTGTTTCTTTTTCAAGTTCTTATTTTTCTTTTCCATCTCCCTTCCTCTTTTGCGCTTATTCTTCATCCTTAGAATCACCAGATGTTTCTTGTCATTGTTCAGCTACCTACAATTCATCACTATCACAATCACTTCTTCTTCTCCTTCACATCACTGTTTTCTTTTTTCTCCATTCATTCCTAGAATCACTATACATTTCTTCTTTTCTCCCTTCAGTCTATTGTTTTCTTACTTTATGTATTCTATCTTAGCATTTAATCTCTTTCTTCTTCATACTACAATCACTATGTATTTCTTATTTCTTATCCTTCTTCCCTATTTACAGTTTCTTCTTCGTATTCTTCATCTATAACTTTTCCTCCATTGCCTTCTTCCTTCATCTCTAGTTTTACTATCCACTTTTCCTGTTCCTGTTTCACTTTATTAGATTCGTCCTACAGCACCTTTTCATCCTTGTACTACATTCTTCTGTCACCCCTGGAATTAATATATTCTTCTTTCTGTCCCTTCTTTTCTTCTTCCAATTTACTTTTCCATCCTCGTCTTCTTCACCACTATCTTCTTATATGCAATATCTGTTTCTCCCTTTTTTTCCATAACCACCATACTTTTATTATTTTCATTCTGTTTCATACTCTCTCTACAACTTATTTTTTGTCTCTGGAACGACTGCGATTCATATTTTTGCGAAATTTAAACCTATTTTTGGTCTTCTTCACTTGACATTGTTTCGTCAATACCTTCTTCTTTCATCCTTACAAGTATTAGACCTATCTATTATTTGTGATCTATTTCGTGTTATTCCTTCAATTCATCCCTTGTTCTTGCTCCGTAAAACTGTTTCTTTTTTTGTTTGCGATGTTTTTTTTTCTTTTCCTTATACACATCTTCAAATTTTGTCTTTTCTATCTCCTCTTTTATCTTTCTTTATTTATTTATATTTCTTACCGAAGATCGAGACATCCCTTCCAATTTCTCGTTGAGTGTATTTACAGTGCTGCTGGAATATTACAATTTCTTATTTTTTCTTTAGAGTGAGGTCAAGACCTTTCTCCATTTCTACAATGAAGACAGTTTACAATTGAAGGGTTCAGAGCCATAGTGGGCCAAGCGCCATTTATTAAAAACGGAGAAAGCAAGGGTTACAGTTAAGTGAATACCATAGTTTAATGAAGATTGACATATCATTTAGTTTTATTGTGTATACTTTATATTACTTGCTACATGTTTCCATTTAATTATGGTAATAACTTCATTTTAACCCTTGTTTTCTACGGTTTTAGTGGCACTTGGCCCACTATGGTTCTGATCTCTTCAATTGAAAGGACAGTGTTACATTTCTTTGGATTCATGTATTTCAATATAATCAAATCACTGCATACCTCTTGTTAATATAGACCAGGAATGTCAAGAGCGGGGATATTGTACCCTCTGACAAGGAGTCTAGAGACCATCCGCTTACAGAATGGTATGCAGGCATCAGTGGCGTAGCATGAAATTTTGAGCAGGGGAAGCTAACTAAAGTTGTCTTTCATGCAATATGAGAAAACGTATTACAAAAATACAGTCTTAAATAAATAGTAGTCAAAGTCAAGTCAGCAGTCTAAGATTGGTTGGAACATCGTAAGTAACACCAATAAGGCATGACCTCAAATGATACGTAGTAAAATTTGATTTCACGGTTTACACATACTGTATCTCTTAACAAATATACACGTATACGTATAGCATTAGCTCACTCCCTGTCATATTTAGAGAAATCACAGTATTAGTATCATTACGTAAGTATGCGCCTGTCTTTTGGCTGTGTCCTTCATTGACAGCACAGGAGTCGGTCATTTCTTTTTTAAATCACACTTTTGTTCGTAAGTCAGTCTTGATAATACAATTGTCCTAAGAAATTCAAGTAAATTAGTGTCAGCAACTATTATTTCACTCATTATTTATTATATCAGCCACACTGCACACTAACACTTCAACTGAACACAACTGACGAAAAGGGATAACTCGGAAACTACTTATTTTAAATGTTAAGGCTAGCTTCTTGCGAGCCTTGCGACTAGGGTAGCTTAGTTAGAAAGGGATGGAAAATCTGCGGGGTGGATTACACAGAAGAAACCGGTCTGCTTGGAAGCTTGTGTGTGCAGGCTTCTTGTTTACTGCTGCATTACAAATCATCCTGAGCTGCCGCATCACAATATTTAACGTGTAAATATAAATTCTATTAAAATTAATAAATAATTTTGCCCATAAACTGCAGGTTTATTATGAAATTATTATTAACTGGGGAAGCTAAGCTTTTTAGCTTACATTGACGCTACGCCACTGGCAGGGATACGCTTAAAATTCCACGTCACTCTTTCACCTCATTTGAAGGCTAGAAATTCCCGCGCTTGACATGCCTAAGATAGGCTATTACCAACAACGAAGTGTTCAGAACAAATCGCAAGATTGAGATGAGATTCCACGTAATACAAAATATTGTACTAACAATGCACCATAATATTTCAGTGTTGCAAAATCAACAAATCACACTCCATATGCTTGGCAGATTACAACATTGTACACAATCATTTTTTTTTTCATTAAATATCAGTAACATCAAATATAATCGTTTATCCTTATTTCTTGCCTAGTCAAATTCCATTGTGTATTCTGGAACTGATGAGTAATAACTTTATTTTTATACTAGCCGTACCCGTGCGCTCCGCTGCACCCGTTAGAAATAAATATAAAGTAATTACATAATTAAAAGAGGACATTTGATCCAGGGAACATTCGTGTTTGATAGAAGGATAAATCGTTTAATATGTTACTTAATTTAAATTGTATTTAAATAATTAAAATGCGATCATTTTGGTCCAGAGACCACTCATTTGGTGCAATGACAATTACTTTACCCTGTTTCTTAATTTTTATTACATGCAACCATAGTTTAATGAATATTGACATCATTTAGATTTAATGTGTGTACTTTATTTTACTTGCTATATGTTTCCATTGAATTATGGTAATAACTTAATTTTAACCCTTGTTTTCTACGTATTCAGTAAATGGCGCTTGGTTCTGAACCCTTCAAATAACTTAAATAACTTTTATATTATATGCTATTATATTATATAAAAAGTGTATTGATAACAGATGTAACTTGTATAAACATTATTTTAAGAAATACAGGAAATGAAATATACAGAATAGCCTATCAAGTTTTCTGTGCATAAGAAGCTATTTTAATCTTATCTGTCCTCAATTCACTCAGAAGTTCTGTAATAACATTATAGCATTATGTCCATCTAGAGAAACTACACTTTCAAATGGTGAAATAATAATTAATTATACAAATCGGTTAATTTAGCTTCCGATATTACTTCATACAAACACAGAATCATTCTCTGAAGGCTATGTTTCATAGCTTTCGATTGTTGTTGTCCAAGGCCCCTTATAGACAAAGTCATTTAGTTTTTATTTCATTACACCGCCTTAGATGGCAGTTATTTTAATTTTAAAATTCATTTATCTCATTAAATATTAGTCCTATCAAACTTTTTCAAAGAGTAAAACTTTTCGAAAATGATTTTTAAAGAAATGTTTGTTATGTAACATTTTTCACAAAAATCAATAATAAGCGAGATATTTCGATTTATTTAATTCAGGCCCCCTTATAACCCCCCTTTTAAATAACTTATTTTGAATGTCATATAGCCTAAAATCTAAGTTACAACGAACTTAATTTATATTCTGATTTTCATCGAAATCCGTTCAACCATTATCGCGTGAAAAGGTAACAAACATCCAGACAGACAGACATACAAATAAAAATTAAAAAAAAAAGCGGTTTTCGGTTAAAGGGTGGTTAATTATATATGTTAGGACCAATTATTTTTGGAAAATCGAAAATTATCGGAAAAATTTCGGCTACAGATTTATTATTAGTATAGATGAAAGTGTTACCAACCCCTTGCATAACCTGTTACCTATAGGAGGGAATTTTCTGTCGGGGTGTCCTTCTCTTGTCTTAGATGGTTGCCTTCACGGCCGGCGGCTTACCAAAGTCCTTATCCCGGGTTTAAAATTAAGGTTATCCTTCCCTTAGATAGGTTGCTTTCACCACAGCTATGGATCCCTATCTAATCCCGTGGACTGAGAACTTACAAGATACTACCCTCTGGACCAGAGAGACCTGGAGCTCACATTCGAAGGGTCGCTATACTCTGAAGTGGGACAATCCAGCCACCCGTTATAATTATATTAGCATTAAATATAATAATTATAATAACAATTATATTTTCTTTTCTTTATATTGTTACAATTTTTTACTTGAACTTATAAACCATGGGAGACGTGACAACAACGTATCCATGCAGTGTCTTTTGCCAATATAGTAAACCCTCGATTTAACGGACTATTGAAGGCAAAGGGGTGTCCGTTATATCGCGAATTAGAAAACAGTAATGTTTTTAAATCAGTATAATTTGAACATATTTATGTTACACGTTAAATGCATATACCATTTTTCTGACTCCAACATAATAATAATAATAATAATAATAATAATAATAATAATAATAATAATAATAATAACAATAATAATAATAATAATACGAGTAATAATAATAATAGACCACGTCACACAGGACTAATGTACATTTGTATGTCACTACATAAGGCGTGCTTCGGCTGACGACTACAAATAATAATAATAATAATAATAATAATAATAATAATAATAGTAGCAGCAGCAGTAGTAGTAGTGTACATTTTTATGTCACTACATAAGACATGTTTCGGCTGGCGACCATAAATAATAATAATAATAATAATAATAATAATAATAATAATAATAATATGAAATAAAAAATATAATAAAAATATCTGTTGAATCGAGGGTTTACTATATTAAAGCAAAGCGGGAAGGAGACTAACTTCCGCGATACTTTTGAAAGGAAGTCGCCTAGGGATCAAATGAGCGAGTGAACTATAAGGAATAATTGCTATTGTTACAGACTGTACGCCTGCTGTTAGCATCTCTTGCACTGTACTGTGTCGTATTGGGAAAGGAAACTGATTCTACAGGTAAGACAGTCTACTTTTTACTCGTAATGTAGACTACACATTGCATATATATATATATATATATATATATATATATATATATATATATATATATATATCTAATTCCTCACAGCGACGCTGAATTTCTTTCAAATCTCAAACAAAACAGCTGGGATCTAGATGATCAATGAGACCGGAATAGGCCACTGGGCCTAAATCCTTGATGATGATGATGATGATGATGATGATGATGATATACTTGTAATTTCTCTTCCATAATCATATCTTACAAGGAAACTGGACCAAATTGGAATACTTTTCCGGAAGTAGGCTACATGGTTGTATCACAGTTTAGTATATACAGTCACGAAGCTCAATACGTAGTAAATATGCATCCATAGATAGTTGCTAACCACTAGGATCGCTACTATCGCCTTATTACAGGCAATGCAAAATAGTACCGGCACAGTCTATTGTTCCTAACACCCTCACAACTCAAGCTTCGTGACTGTATATACTAGACTGTGGTTGTATCCTGAGAGATTTATTCAGAGTGCTAGAAATGTACCGAGGGGAAAATTGTGTTTCTCCCGTGGTCTGTATAATATTTTTTTTTTTCAACGATCTGAAGTAAATTGTCTCATTTTATTTATCGAATTCTTATTGTTGAAGTTCGCCGGAACTATTTTATTGAGCGCATATGCACAGATGCCAAGGAAGTGTCATAGCAACAACAATTGATATAATGTAATAACAACACTAGTCAACAAATTGAAACTTTTTTCATGTATCTGGTGTTTAAATGGGTGGATTTAGCTAATTTTGGGATTCTGAATTCAGTGGGGGGGGGGGAACAGTTTCTTTTTATCACGTCACATTTTCTAGATACATAGCACTAACACAAAGACAGTAATTCGATATTGATAAATATGGACCATTTAAATTCAAGCATAACATAATAGAACCTCACTAAAGTTTTCTTGACAACATAATAGTAATATGCGTTACAAGAGCGGTATGTTGATGTTTTCATGTTCTCGGAAATTAAAAAAGCTCACCTACGTTTCGCTTTTTCAATCTTTTCCTCGAACATGAAAACAAACATACCGCTCGTGTATCGTACATTATTTTGTGCGAAGATCGTTTATTACATACCTGAAAGACGAATTTCTAATTAGTTGCAATAAAATCTCCATCTTGGTTTCTGTTCAATGACGGCAATTTTTAAAAACTAAAATATCTATCTTCAACATTGTTGCTATAAGATGTTTTCTGTGTTTACTATATTCCAGCAGGCCGTGATATACGTCTGTCTTTTTTTTTCCCCCAGTCTATAAATGCGAACTTAAAACAAACGGTAAGGTTATGTAATGATTTATTTTTCATTTTAATATTTTAACAATATTATTTATATAACATATTGCAATAATAACATCGGCATCTGGAATCTTGTTGATTTTTTCACGGCTTCCTTAATGTTACTTGCATTACAAATGCCGTAACTTTTGAGGTGTTGTAGAGTTTACTTAATTTTTGCAAATATTTAAAAACAAAAATTAACAGTGCAATTTAGGTGAAATTGCAGTGGTAAGTTTCCAATTTATAATTATTACTATGTTAAACGTCTCTAAAAATAATATGTTAAAAGCCTAAAGCAGTAAAATGAATATGGCGCTTAAGCGGTAAGAAGAGGGAAATTGTTATATGTGTTACGTTGGGAATACTGAATGTGGTATTTCACACTTACCGCGTATTGGTTTTGTGCGGAAAGCAAGCAAATACGCACGATCTCGCACAAAAAAAAAAACGTTTATAAACCAACAAAATCACGTTTCAGACTACATGGCTGACATCGCTAGCTAGCCTAAAGGCAGACGCTCACTTACCGGAAAAAATTCGTGCGTTTCGTTTGGATTTTTATTACAGTATCGCTTATTGTCCGCATTTCCGAATGAATAATGAAATAGTGTTGTAATTTATCGCTAGCGCGCATTATTTCATTGTAGTGTTATGAACTGAACCTGAAAATACATCAAATGAATAGGACTACAATAGTTTTATTGTGGTGTTTCAGAGCTGCGGCGCCGGACGCAAAACAACGCCGTGTTGAAGCAACAGACGCAATTCCTACGTCTGCCCTGCACGTGCGGGAGCAGCAATTGTGGTTGCTGCGCCACCCTCAGCGTGCCCCCACTTAGTTTCAATCAGCGAGGTGGGTTGTCATCGTAATACGACTTTGGTTTCGTGAAATCTCCACAATGTTGTCAAACAAGGAAGTCTGGTTTATGAAAGGTCCAAATTTACTCTACATCAGCGGTGACCAAAACTCGAACGGCAGTGCTTACACGCGAGAGACAGTCTAAGACATATCTGTACAAACAGCGCTCAACGAGCGCGCGCGCTCCTTCCGAGCGAGAGAGCTGTGTTTACCGCTCGCCGAATCGGAGAGGAAGATATGTCAGAATGACATAGACCTGCTATAGATAGAGGAGAGGGAAACGATCACTCAGCTATCTAGTGGAGTGCAGTGCGTATTCTCTGTAACTGTTTCACGTTGCTTACCTACTGCTACAGTACGGTATGGAGGAATCTAAAAGACGGAAAAGTAGTGATCAGCAAAGCTCGGAACTTGGGGACGTGTGTCGTGTGCATGAGTAAGGTTACAGGTACAACGTACACAAAGCTCACGCTGCAAGTGCACAGGGACAGTCGTGTGTACTAAGAAAGTGGCCACAACTAATGACAGAAAGACGGACGAAGAAACTGTTATGTCGAAGCCAATGACATTCAGAGAATTAAAGGTAAACGGTCTGTTTGAGGAATTAGAAAATACGTGTTATTCGAATGGGTATTATAGAAGTTTGAAAATACAATTTTTTTTTTAAATATTAGATACAGAATTTCGTGGAGAATTCGGAGGAGATACATAATTATTTTCGAATGGAGAGTTTATATTTTGTAAGTTGTGCCACACACAAACTAGAGGCTGGAAACTGAATTCATTGAAAGACATTGCAGTCCCTCAAATTGGAGAAAAATCTGTCCATAGCCATGGATCGAAACGTAGAGGGGCTTGTCCTAGTAGTGACACACTAATTGAAAACTATTTTCGAGAAAAATTTATGATATACTTATCTTTCTCAGATACGAGATCAGCTAGCAACTGCTGAAAATCGAACAGATAACAGTAACAGTGAAAACATTCAGTATTTTAAGTCTGCTACCGAAAAATCTTCGAATGTAGGTAGTCATACACTGTAATAAAATGTACACAGCAGAACAGTAAATTTGATATATTTCTCATGTTTATTTTTATTATATATATGCTATGAAATTACGTGTTTCAACCTACCATAATATTATCAATATGTTGTTGCAGCCAGAAACAACTTTTGTAGCAGACCTGACAGTACCTCCGTGCTGGAAGCGGGCGTTTGTTGACATTGAAGTCCGGTCGCTTAGTCACGTGCAAAGACACAAGTCCCCAAGTTCCGAGCTTTGGTGATCAGGCAAATTCTTTCAGTGTTGCATGGGAAAATGCTTATTTTTTCATAGCTGCTGGAGTAAATACTCAGTGCTTTATCTCCCACAACATTTTGAAAGGTAGAAAGAAACGTAACATAATGTGTCATTACGAGTCCAGACATAAAGATAATAAAGATATTAATCTTCAACAATTTTAATATTTCTCTTCAGGGAAAAGGCCAGCTCAGTGTTGATATGTTGAATAACTTACGGGATTTCAGTCGTAAACTTACACTTTTCGTAAGTCAGTTTCGGGAAGGTAATATGGCTTACTTTCGAACGATAGAAACTGCTCGTGTTGAAGCCATGTTAAACGATTATGTGCAAATATTAAATAAAATTCAAAATGCATTTAATTCTAGGTTCCAAGATCTTGTCTTAAGATCCACACTTGTGGAGTAACGGTTAGCGCGTCTAGCCGCGAAACCAGGTGGCCCGGGTTCGATTCCCGGGTTAAGTTACCTGGTTGAGGTTTTTCCGGGGTTTTCCCTCAACTCAGTATGAGTAACTTTCGGTGTTGGACCCCGCTATTGATAAAGCGTCGTAAAATAACCTACTAAAAATCTTGTCTTAATTGGAAAGACGTTTAAAGTTATCATAATAAATTCTTCAACACCAGTTGAAACAATGCCATATAAGTTACAGGTGGGCCTGGTTGGCGCAGTTGGTATAGCGCTGGCCTTCTATGCCCGAGGTTGCGGGTTCGATTCCGGCATTTAAGTGTGCTCATATAATCTAGGCAGTTGCGAGCGTCGTTAAATAAAACATAACATTTAAAGATTTACAGCTCGGACTTATTGATCTTCAATGTGGCCTAAGGGCTAAAGATCGTTTGAATAATACTACTAGCCTGGTTGAGTTTTACAAGACTAAACATTAGCAATAATATCCACGACTACACAGGCTGGCTGTGAAAATGATTGCTATGTTTGGCTCAACATTTATATTGGTGAGCAACTGTTTTCTATAATCAACTTTAATAAAGGCAGCCATCGAACATCTATAACTGATGTTTCATTACGATCAGTAGGCTACTGTTCCTTTCAGCTGCCAACAGCATAAAACCTCGTTTTCATGTACTGATAAATAAAAATATAACAAAATGATATTGTACATTTAAGTAAGTATAAAATTTCTATTATTTCTGTAAAATAAATATAGATAGTTTTGCAAACACTGAACGGGAATTCATTTCATAAACACTCGTACTAGTACTTCCCTTTTGTGTATATTTTGTACGAGATCACCCCCTTTTTCCAGTCCACCCTATACTGAGCGCAGCTAATATCTGCATTCCGCTCGTGAGCTGTGAGCCGGCTCGGAGAGCGGAAACCTTGTGCAGACCTGGTCTAAGAAGTAAGGAGACGGGGAAAGAGGTACATGGCATGAAAACTACAACCAGTGGTGGTTCGTGCACTAACATTGATTTGTTCATCAACCCCGCGAATAAAAACAGCAAGCTTTGCTGTATCAATAATGTCACTACTGTCATCAAGAACCAATAAAAAATATACAAATTTTCTTGCTTTTTTTTAAATATTCCTCAATGAACACAATCAGAAATTTCCTGAATTCTCTTATGGATATTTAGTCGATAAATGCGCAGTTTTTCAAAATCAATTAAAAACTTTCATTGGACAAATTATTTCAGCCACCTTGATCATTACGCTTTTATAAAACTCTCCTTCGTTGGAAGGCTTAAGAGAACGAGCTATTTCGTACGCCACTAGATAGCTGGCTTCCTTACATTTATGTCATCTTTCTCTTCATGACGATGATTGAAGGCTGATTTCACTTCTTGGAGCTTAATAGCTCACTTCATTACTACACTAGCACGTAATATTCAATCAGTTTATATTATTATTATTATTATTATTATTATTATTATTATTATTATTATTATTAAATCAATAACTAATAAATAACTGATAATAGTCATCAAAAGATACGAAACTTTCTGTTCCTGCTCGTAGAGACAGAGGGTTTGTAGAGCGACATGGTACCGACACTGCTTACCATTAGTACGTGAGCGAGAGAGCGAGCAATGTACAGGAAACTCCCTTTACCAGTATGAATGTCTTTGATTACACGATATAATCACGATACCCAGTTTGGTCACCGCTGCTCTACATGCATACAGTGAATGTACACAATCTTCAAACACCAAAATATTTTAACTAAATAGACTTATATGTGAGATTTAATTACGTAGTAAGAATAACAATTGCTTTTTCCTGTACATCTAATGGCATAACTAACAGATTTATATGCACATGATCAATCAGCACCAATTCTGTTAATACAAAAATAATTGTTTTCTCTAAAAACAACTAACAAAAAGTGTTCATACAGTTACAAATTAATGTCCCAATCTTCATAAAATTAACAGAAATTAATACTGTACTTAACGAGATTTCCTTTCACTTTCACAACTCTTGTGAGGCGTCTTGACATTGATGTCACCAAACTTCTAGTTTTGGAAGGCGGCATTTTATTCCATTCTTTTAAGAGGGCATCCTTCAGATCAGTTAACTTTCTCTGATTTTGGTGTCGAGATAGTCCCACATATGCTCTATGGGATTTGTATCTGGTTACCACCAATAATTATGCAAGGATCCAACACCAGCAGCGCTCATACATCCCCAAACAAGAACAGTGGGTTTCAGATTCTTTTTCTGTAGCTCTGTGTTCCCCCCCCCCTCCATTCCAGTGTCCTCCGATTCGACGAAAATACATTAAACTTGCTTTCGTCGGTAAATCTGACTCTATTCCAAAACTCCTTTGTCATGTTTACATGGATTTTAACAAACAATATCCTCTTTTTCTGTTTCTTTCATAGACATAACATTTTCTACGTGCTACTCTACCGTGTAAATTGTTATTTCTTAGGCAGTTTCTTACTGTTAAAGGACTGATATTAAAGTGAATTTTATGATTTAATTCACTATCTATTTTCGGAACACTGATATGTGGATTTATTTTTACTTTTCTGAGTATCAGTGATTCAACCCATTTACTCACTTTTGTTGGACGGCCTGATCTCCTTCGATTTTTTTTTTTTTTTTTTTAATTTTGACTTACCAACTCTGTCAATTACGTATAGTCTGAATGCTTGCTCTATGCCTTCTTACAACTTTGATATTTCGGAGAGAGACACATTGATTATGCAAATTAATTATAATTCTTCTCTCCTCTTCAGTCGTTTACGTCGTTTACATTTCATATTGCTGTATTACTTCAACACAGATACATACATACATGCATACATACATACATGCATGCATACATACATACATACATACATACATACATACATGCATGCATGCATGCATACCCGTACATACATACAAACCCATACATACACACATACATACATACATACATACATGCATGCATGCATGCTCGTACATACATACATACATACATACATACATACATACATACATACATACATACATGCATGCATACCCGTACATACATACATACATACATACATACATACATACAAACCCGTACGTACGTACGTACATACATACATACATACATGCATGCATACCCGTACATACATACAAACCCGTACATACATACATACATGTATACATACATGCATACATACATACATGCATACATACATACATGCATGCATGCATACCCGTACATACATACAAACCCGTACGTACATACATACATGCATACATACATGCATACATACATACATGCATGCATGCATGCATACCCGTACATACATACATACATACATGCATACATACATACATACATACATACATGCATACATACATACATGCATACATACATACATGCATGCATACATACATACATACATACATACATGCATACATACATACATACATACATACATACATACATACAAACCCGTACGTACGTACATACATACATACATACATACATACATGCATACCCGTACATACATACATACAAACCCGTACGTACATACAAACCCGTACGTACGTACATGCATACATACATGCATGCATACCCGTACATACATACAAACAAACCCGTACATACATACATACATACATACATACATACATACATACATACATACATACATGCATGCATGCATACCCGTACATACATACAAACCCGTACGTACGTATATACAAACCCGTACGTACATACATACATACATACATGCATGCATACCCGTACATACATACAAACCCGTACGTACATACATACATACATACAAACCCGTACGTACATACATACATACATACATACATACATACATACATACATACATACATGCATGCATGCATGCATACCAGTACATACATACAAACCCGTACATACATACATACAAACCCGTACGTACGTACATACATACATACATGCATGCATACCCGTACATACATATAAACCCGTACATACATACATACATACATACATACATACATACATACATACATACATACATACATACATACATACATACATACACAGGTTATGGGTGTTAAAAAGTATGTGCAATGCATTTAACGTATTTAATTGATACATTGCAGCAGCTAATGCAGTACGATGTTTATAGGATGCGTCCAACTCACTTATGTTCCTGAGGATGTGGGTGTGGATGTGGACGTCCTTTTGAACGGTAACAATCTTTACCACACATCACTGTCAGGTACGTACGGTATGCTTTAAGTTTAGAATGAGCCATTTCCATGGTGACAGTTTTCTTAGAGTACAATAATTTTCTGATTATATTATGTAAAAACTCTTGAAAACACACACAAAATGGAATATTGCTGCAACTTTATACACTCAGGGACAAAAAAAACCGGACACTTTAATATTTGCTGGTATTTTGCAAAACATTATCTTCTCATGCAATATTATGGTAGCCATCTGTTGTTATGGAGACGTGTATACATTGTTGATTGTTTTTTGTTTTATAAACATGCCATTACAACCAAATATTCCAATTTTGCTTTCGGAGTCTCAAATATAACAATTTTGTCTCAACCATTTTGTGCTTCATTATCGTTATCATTCGTTATTTCTTTATTTTTACATTTTCTGAGTTTAAGTGGGGTTGTAACATTTGTCTTAAAACAAGATGCGACCTGAAGATGTGGCTCGAGCTGTAGCCCTTTACGGTGATGGACGCAGTGTACGTTACATTGCAAATGTTATGAATATGGCTAGAAGCACAACCCATGATGCCATAAAACGGTATAGAGAGAGCCTAGAATATACCAGAAGACCAGGTTCGGGTCGTCCAAGAGCTACAAATCCAAATGAAGACAGGTATATGGTGTTGAGAGTTCTTAGGGAGCGCAACCTGCCAGCTACTAGTGTAGCCCAGCAATTTGTTAACATGCATGGACGCCCAATTTCGGCCAAAACAGTTAGAAGGAGGTTGAAAGCAAGTGGACTGATATCAAGTAGGCCTGCAACTGGTCCCAGACTTCTCAGGATGCATCGAGTTGAACGACTGCGTTTTGCAAATGATCACAGGGATTGGAGAAATGGACAGTGGAGCTGTGTTCTGTTCACCGATGAGTCCCGTTTCAATCTGTGCTCACCTGATGGACGTGAAAGAGTTTGGAGAAGGAGGGGAGAACAATTTTCATAGTGTTGCATTTCCGAAAATGTGCCGTATGGAGGTGGTGGAGTGATGGTTTGGGCAGAAGTGTGTACGGATGTTCGTACAGAGTTGGTTTTTGTTGAAAATGGAAGACTAACAGCTGATAGGTATATAAATGAATGTTTGGCTGATCATGTTGTGCCATTTGGCCAATTTGTAGGCGACAATTTCGTTTTAATGCACGATAATGCACGGCCGCATATTGCCCATGCGGTCGGTGATTATCTCCAAGAAGTGGGAATCCATGTTCTTCCATAGCCAGCAAGGAGTCCAGACATGAACCCAAATGAACACGTGTGGGACATGCTGGGACGGCATGTTAAGAATAGACGACCGAGACCAGAATCGTTACAAGAGTTGAGGCGAGCACTTGGCGAAGAATGGGAACTTATTCCTCAAGAAGACATTGCTAACCAAATTGAGAGCATGCCAAGACCTATGGATGCAGTTAGTCATGCCAGAGGGGGTAATACCCGTTACTAAAAAGAGTTTTTAATGCTTAAGGCACCATAAAATGAAAAAAACAGTTAGACCAAACGATGCCATAGTTATGCGCCCTTTGTAATTTTTTGTAAATTTTCTCATCAGAGATTTTTTTTTTCAAATGTTGTCGTATAAGGTGCTAAATGGAACATTATTTTGTTTAAATGGGTTTTGTTTCATTTTGAAATAATTGGCAACAAAATACAAGCAAATATAGAAGTGTCCGGTTTTTTTTGTCCCTGAGTGTAATTTTCATTTTTACTACAAAATATTAAACAGAAAAATTACTGGAAATAAATCATGTAGCATTATGCCAGGAAGCCTATAGGTACAAAAAAATCACTAAAATAAATCCAGGCATATTCGTAACCATTTCTACATAATAAGCTTCCAGGATAAATTTTGAGAAATCTGTAACAAAACTCCATTCATTTGCAATGTACGGAATTCCTAAGACAACCACAAGACCATCCATATCATTACGAAATATCATGTCGTAATCTCGCACGTAAATAAAATAGATCTAATTCTAATGGAGGCTGACGAATGCGATAAATGAACAAAACGTTACAAATACACCGAGTCCCTAAATGATTAGACCTATCGTGGTTTCAGGTGGTTGGTATGATTTTACAAACGAAAGTGGATGTGTATTTCCTACATGTAGACCTAATGAAATCAGAGCTGTGAAAGCTATGTCATGGATAAATATATATTTATCCATGGCTATGTTCGCAGCGTTTATTCCTCATCGTTGTTGCGTCACAGAGTCAGATTTACAAAATGGCGACTCCCGAGCATAGGTAGGCCTAAGTCCATTTCTGTGTTGCAATTTGCGAAGTGCGATTCTCTGGGTAGCGTAGCCGGTGTAGCGCTGGCCTTCTGTGCTCGAGATTGAGGGTTCGATCCCGGCCCAGGTCGATGGGATTTAAGTGTGTAAGGGGAGGTTGTAAGCCCTATCCTCGCCGTGTTAAATTTAGCAACTTCAGGTGCTCTTATCTCAGAAACTATTCAATCTATATCTATGAAAATTTGCACACCTGTAGTTGTGATCTTCCTTAACCTACCGACTTTCTCTTAATTTATTAGTTCAGCTAAAAACCAAAAAATGTTAATTTTGGTCCAAACCAGCTTACAATCTCCCCTTAAGGGGAGTAACTTCAAGTATGCTTACATTTCCTTATCATTTCTTCATAGACTATTCTATAGTCAATTTCATGAATATTATATCATCTGATATGTCATTTTCATAACTTAAGATATTATTCAAGGAGATTTTGACAGTACGGCATGCAGCTAGATGAGATTTATTGCCTGATAGATCTAGAACATAGCACTGTTTGCATTGACTGTTATAGCTCTGGGTTGAAGAATATGAAAAAAATCATATCTCGAAAACTAGTCCCTTTCCGGATGTAGAAATTTATACGGAGGTTTCGGAACGTATGGAGGAACAATCGTCGTGAAAATCCATTTTCACTTGGCGAGACTTCCTTGTTCAAGCAAGTAAAGAAATAGGTTTGGAAGTAAATCCCGAAAAGACAAAGTATATGATTATGTCTCGTGACGAGAATATTGTACGAAATGGAAATATACAAATTGGAAATTTATCCTTTGAAGAGGTGGAAAAATTCAAATATCTTGGAGCAACATTAACAAATATAAACGGTACTCGGGAGGAAATTAAACACAGAATAAATATGGGAAATGCCTGTTATTATTCGGTTGAGAAGCTTTTATCATCCAGTCTGTGGTCAAAAAATTTGAAAATTAGAATTTATAAAACAGTTATATTACCGGTTGTTCTTTATGGTTGTGAAACTTGGACTCTCACATTGAGAGAGGAATATAGGTTAAGGGTGTTTGAGAATAAGGTGCTTAGGAAAATATTTGGGGCTAAGAGGGATGAAGTTACAGGAGATTGGAGAAAGTTACACAACACAGAACTGCACGCATTGTATTCTTCACCTGACATAATTAGTAACATTAAATCCAGACGTTTGAGATGGGCCGGGCATTTAGTACGTATGGGGGCGAATCCAGAAATGCATATAGAGTGTTAGTTGGGAGGCCGGAGGGAAAAATACCTTTAGGGAGGCCGAGACGTAGATGGGAAGATAATATTAAAATGGATTTGAGGGAGGTGGGATATGATGATAGAGACTGGATTAATCTTGCTCAGGATAGGGACCAATGGCGGGCTTATGTGAGGGCGGCAATGAACCTGCGGGTTCCTTAAAAATCAGTAAGTATGTAAGTAAGTAAGAGACTTCCTTGTAAGAAAAATACGCGAGACTGTAGCCTACTATTAATATTAAAATATTCCACTTTTATGAAAGAAATTAAAGACGAGCTAGATAATGGCTTTGCTCAAATGAAACTAAGGCGTTACCCTTTGTTGCATTAGTATTTTTTACCTATTGTAAATAAAAGCACTTTATTTTTGTTAATTTAAATTGAAAATTCGTTATCAATAAAACTGTGTTCGCACTTACGTCATATTAACAGAAAGTGCATGTAAATTACGTAGCCTATCGTATAGGATAGACCTATGTCGAATAAGAACTTAAAACTTTTTCATTTATCATACTAATGACGGATACTTGACTGTTCGTCATTCATCCATATAAAGCCATTTATCTGGACCAATTTATCGACAGAGTCATTGCCCAGGGCGCGCCATAGAGACTGAGCGTTGTGATGATGGAGATTTGTTGGGATGCCACAGGGGAGCCCTTGGTAGGCAGAATTGAGATGTGGATATCATGGAGGCCACATTGTTCGGAAGTACCTACTGCTGACATGTTCGCTAAAGATGCGTGTAATTAATAACTGTTTTGTATGGATGTATACGTGCTTTTACTCATTTGAAGATGCCTGGACACCTGAGTAACACTACTAATTCCATAATAATAATAATAATAATAATAATAATAATAATAATAAATGTATAGTGGGTCCCTATCACCACGGCATGGCGCGTCCTCAGGTTGCGGATAGAGGACACGGCCTCCAGATATGGAGGGTAGCTGCGAATATTTTGAATAAGCAGTCGTGGACAGCCGATAAGGGGTGGTCCTCCAGCTTGGGGGTTGGGCGAAGGGCTAACAACCCATCACCGTAAAAAAACAGCTTGTTACGAATCCCTACAATAAGCCTCGGAATAGGACTGATTCTCTGGCACGACCACAGCAAAGGAATAAGGTTTTGAGATTTGGCACTTGGAACGTAACTAGTCTTTATAGAACAGGAGGGGTAACATTAGTAGCAAAAGAACTAGCTAGATATAGAATAGACTTCGTGGGAGTACAAGAGGTTAGGTTAGATGGGAATGGCATATCACAAATAGGAGATTACTTGTTGTATTATGGGGAAGGAAACAATAATCACCAATTAGGAACAGGATTCTTTGTTCATAAAAGAATAAAATCAGCAGTAAAAAAGGTCGAATTTATCAGTGACAGGTTATCATATTTAGTACTTAAGGGTAGATGGTGCGACATCATAGTTATAAATGCTCACGCCCCTACAGAAGAGAAAGACGAACATATAAAGGATAGCTTCTATGAGGAATTGGAACATACTTTTGATCAGTTCCCTAGATATCACATGAAAATTTTATTGGGGGATTTCAACGCTAAAGTAGGACGGGAGGATATTTTTAGACCAACTATTGGAAAAGAGAGCCTACACGCAATTAGCAGTGACAATGGAGTTAGATTAGTCAACTTTGCCACATCGAAAAATTTAATTGTCAAAAGTACAACATTCCCCCATAAGGATATACATAAATATACTTGGACTTCTCCAGATGGATTGACACACAACCAAATAGATCACATCTTGATAGATAAACGGAGACATACTAGTATAGTAGATATTCGAACTTTCAGGGGTGCAGACTGTAATTCTGACCATTATTGGTGATTGGAGAATTAAGAGAAAGATTATCAGTAGCCAAGCGAGTAGAGCAACAAGTTAATATTACTAAATTCAATATTTTGAAATTAAAGGACGAGGAAGCTAAGCAAAATTATCAGGTCGAAATTTCGAATAGGTTTGCCACTTTAGAAAGTTCCGACGAAGTTGAGAAAGAATTAGATGTTAATAGCGTGTGGGAAAATATCAGAGATAGTATCAAAATTGCAGCTGAGCAGAGCATAGGTTATTATGAAACTAAGAAAAAGAAACCGTGGTTTGACGAAGATTGTTGCATGGTAGTAGAAAGAAGGAAACAGGCAAAATTGAAATTCTTACAGGATCCAGTTGAGGATATATTACCTGTTCTTCTGTATGGTTGTGAAACTTGGACTCTCACTCTGAGAGAGGAACATAGGTTAAGGGTGTTTGAGAATAAGGTGCTTAGGAAAATATTTGGGGCTAAGCGGGATGAAGCTACAGGAGAATGGAGAAAGTTACACAACACAGAACTGCACGCATTGTATTCTTCACCTAACATAATTATGAACTTAAAATCCAGATGTTTGAGATGGGCAGGGCATGTAGCACGTATGGGCGAATCCAGAAATGCATATAGAGTGTTAGTTGGGAGACCGGAGGGAAAAAGATCTTTAGGGAGGCCGAGACGTAGATGGGAGGATAATATTAAAATGGATTTGAGGGAGGTGGGGTGTGATGATAGAGACTGGATTAATCTTGCACAGGATAGGGACCGATGGCGGGCTTATGTGAGGGCGGCAATGAACCTTCGGGTTCCTTAAAAGCCATTTGTAAGTAAGTAAGTAATAATAATAATAATAATAATAATAATAATAATTATTATTATTATTATTATTATTATTATTATTATTATTATTATTATTTCTAATTAGTTCATTACATGTTTGAAGTCCTTTGGTTTCCAGATTTCTTCTTATCAGCATTAGAACCAGTTTCCTGAAACCACATTAAATCCCAGTAATTAGGAAGGGAACATGTGGCTTCTCTTAAATTGTTTTGTTATATATTTTTTCAGACGTTGAGAAAGACGCCTATTTCTTCTATAGTAGCATTGGACTATCCTAGCATTTTAATGATAGAACCATTAATCGAAACTTCAGAATCCTTGTAGCAGTACTAATAAAAAAGTTGTAACTATGGAAATGTATTAAGTGACAAAAATGAAAGATTGCATTGTTTGCCCAACACAATGATGTCTTTTCTTCTACTTTTCTCCTCTCGAATATATTTAGCCCTATGATTCTTTAGAGTTTGAAATGACTTTCGAAAGACCTGACATAAAAGTTGCTAGGGGTTATTTACCAACTCTCTTTGACAACATTTACATATTGCATCACACCTCTATGATTTAACCTTTCACAACAGCGTCTTCGCTGTTTATTATTACGAATATTCTGAACTAAAACAAACTGAGATATTAAATATCGAACTGCACAAAACACATGTTTTCCATGCATCAATCACAAGACCAACTGAATTTCTTATAGATAATATTTGCCGCGTCTGTGGTTCAGTTTTAGCGCGCCAGTATTCCACTCATGGGGCACTGTTCTGATCCTCCGATTTAGTAGAATGCGTTTGAGTCTAAAGAAAGCATCAAAACAGTACAATGTGATCTGTTGTTGTGACGATAATCCAAGCCTCCGCTTACTGTTAAGGCGTCATGTCACAAATACGTTCACGTCTGAGTATTTCTGACAAAATAAATATTATTCACCGCCTTGAAAGCGGCGCAAATATTAAGAATATTGCTGGAGAGTTTAAGGTAAAATGTATTTATTTATTTGTATATTTATTTATTTTTGTATTTATTTATTTACTTATTTATTTATTTGTATATTTATTTATTTATTTATTATTGTATATTATAGATAGATATATTCTAGAAATGGGTTAGTGGTCAGAGCTGACTACAGTTCATGAAGTTCCGAGTTCGATTCCCGATTAGAACACAGAAATGTTCCCTTAAAGGGGAATGTTACTGTGTTCATCCATGGCCTGGGAATTAGGTTGGGTTTAGGTTTAAGACCTCTCCTGGCACTTCATAATTAAATTACAATCATTTCAGAAAGTGTCAAATTTATGTGTTTACACAGTTTCCTATCGAAATTTCCCATGAAAGCCAGGGTCTGGCCTTCGAAAATTCAGTCAGCCAGATAGCCTAGAAATAGTATTAGCCTTAGGCTATAAGGTTGAAAAACCGTTCCACCTCCAGTAAGAGGCTGTTTCTAAAATTTGTAGCCTATCACAACTCTGAAAATTACAAGTAAATCCGTTCATCTTTAAAGGTAAAATCATTATCATTATCACTTCCATAGGTTGGACCTGGTTGGTCCGTTCCGGCTTCAAGGAATACTTGAGCTCTCCATCTTGCGTTGAGGCATTCCCTTGTTCTTCTGTTTTAGATTTATATGTTGAAATTAATTTTGATAATCTACTTGTGTCCATTCTGTCTATATAACTTACATATTTTAATGACTTCGTCCTGTTCTGAATGATGAATTCGTTAATGTTAAATATTTTAAATTCGTGTCTAATATCTATATTTCGTTTTCCGGCTGTTCTTTAATAACCTTTATGTTTCTTTGTCATTGCCCAACTTTCCTTTCGTATAAAATTTTAACAAACAAATTCCCATATCAAGCTGCAAGAAAGAACAATAGAAAAAAGGAAAAAGCAATGAACAAACATCGAAAGAAAGTATGAACTTCAGATGTTGTCCAGAAGGTAAACAAACATAAAAGCAGTCTAATATATACAGTCACGAAGCTCAATACGTAGTAAATATGTATCCATAGATAGTTGCTAACCACTAGGATCGCTACTATGCGTCATTACAGACAATGCGAAATAGTACCTGCACAGTCTATTGTTCCTAGCACCCTCAAAACTTAAGCTTCGTGACTGTATATACTAGACTGTGATAAAAATATATTACATAGAGCAGCGTTTCTCAAACTTTTTTGAAGTGGGGAACACTTTTTAAAGTCAGAATAGTTCCGCGGACCACCTTACTCTTGTTCCCTTCGAAAGCAAATTTATCATTTTCGTAGCATATTTTAATACCAATAGGCCTATATTTATATTTTAAAATTGAATTAAGGTTCGGTACTTTGGACCTCTGTTATGAATTCAAGTGGTCCCTGGCTGGGCTACAGGCACGGCGCCAGATGTGTAGGGAAAAGATGTCGAGAAACACCACGTATATGGTGCTTTAAATCCCTCTTTTGTTGCTGAGAGTAGAGTGGGAAGTCGATAGACGGGTAGGGTAATAAATTTCATAAAATGAGTGCTGGGAGAAAAAGTTAAATTCGTTTGCCATGTGTCATTTCCAAACTCTGAGATTTTAAGCTGTAGTATGATACGCAATAGTGAATGAATTTTATTTTTTCTTCTGTCTCTTTTGAAGGACCACAAGGACAGACCTCGAGGACCACAGATGGTTCGCGGACCATAGTTTGAGAAACTCTGACATAGAGAAAATTGTTTCCTCTGTGATAATTCAGCCGTTGACCACAGTCTACTACATACAACCGCGAAGCTCAATATGTAGTAAAAATGCAAACATGGGTAGTTGCCCACCACTAGGATCGCTACTATCGCCTCATCATCAGATCTCTCTCCTAGTAGACGACAAAATATGTTACACTTTCGTTGTGTTCTTTTAGAAATATTAACACCTTCCTTCCATTTTTGAAATATTAAATGCATAAAGTTAATTTATTATTTTAATGAAGTATATTAAATTCCATCATAAACTCGAAGATACCTGCAAGAAATAGGTTAATATTATTTTGGTTTGTGCAAAACGAACTGAAATTTTCTATAATCGCTTCACTCATTCAAGATTATAGCGATAATTAACTATGAAACAATAAATATTAATTTGCATTTCCCTTTACAACAATAATAATGGAAATATGAATTAATGGGGTAACTTACGTGTACCGGTACTTGTAGAGTAGGCTTACGTAGTTAACAAAGTGGGATGAGGTTAAGGAATAATAATCACACCAGAATTGGAAATAAAACGTGATCAATAAATTTTATTGTAACAGACTTTTTCTACGTCTCTAGTAAAGTAACAAATAAAAATAACAACAAAATTAACAGTTATAATTAAAAACATATCCTTTGAAAAAAAAAAGTAGGGCTAAGCAATAATAATCCCACCAGAATTGAAAATAAAACGTGATCAATAAATTTCATTAAAACAAACTTAATTTTTCTACGTCTCTAGTAAAATATTATTATTCCAATTATTGTATTTTTAGCCATTAACATTTTCATTAGAACCAATAACGAACATTTCACAGGCATCAATGTGAAATACGCAACGAGCTAGCACTCGATGGAAATACGACACAGTCCAAAGTCGACCGTGGACAGTCTATTGTTTCTAGTTGCTAACTGCTTGGAGCGCTTTATCACGAGATTTGCAAAAAATCACCTCAAGCTTCGCGACTGTATATAGTAGACTGTGCGTTGACCAAGCGTGACCTAGTGTGTCCACACATTTTCGGTAATCGCTATTAGCGACTATAGACTTCCACTTTTTTTTTTATGATTTGCTTTGCTCTCGGTGTTGCAGCGCGGAACCCTCCGCCGTTCTGCGTGGGCACGGGCGTGCCGCTGCTCAACCTGTGCGTGCGCCTGTACGACATCCGCGTGCAGAACCGCAACGTGCGTGTGTGCGTCAACATGGAGCTGCAGTTCGCCGGCCGACCTCTCGTCGTCATCTCGTTCGACTGCGTGCGCGTGGGCGCCGACGGCGTCAGCATCGAGAAGCCGACCGTGGCCCACGTTTCGAGTCCCGATCCCGTGAGGATGAGGGCGGCGCTCGAGCTGGATCCACGCTTCAGCAGACTGCTGCAGGAATCCCTTATTAGCCTGGCATCAGACTCCGGAGCCGCACCAGGCGTGGACAACTACGGACTTAAAGTGCGGCAGTGTATATCAGACAGGTCCTAGGTCCAGATTACAGGACTGGGAATCAAATACAGAGCGTTCGAGCCAAGATGTCCACTCACTACCGGTGGCCGCACGGCCTCCGCGTGCTTTACGGGTCACCCGCCTCCCGCCAAACGGTGATCGCAATTTGCGGCGAAATAAAACTCATAATGCTGAAATAAAAGGCTTACCAGCGAATAGGGATTATAAAGAATGGACACTGAGCGAGTTTTGTTTCTCTGTGCGCCAGCGTTTAGTTCTACTTTCAAGCGCTAGAGGTTAGTGTAATCGAGCATAGGCCAGAGTCCGTGGATATCCAGAGTAGCGTAATCACCGAGTCGGCCGCCATTGTTATTCCTTTTCAACACGCTAGGGATAGGAATATTTAAAGTAAAACTCAGATATTTTTAATTTGAAGGGCAAAAACTTCTAAAGGATCCTCTTACATTTTAGAACATTATTGTTACTCAACATACTAATGTATAAAAACTTTATTTAATAATTGTTACAGCATAAATATACATTTAAGTGTTCAATACACTCCTTCATAAACGTCACAGTTATAGGTATTACATCAGCATGAACTTAATAAATTACAAGCAACAAATGAAAACAACAATGTTGCAAATAAAATAACAATAAATCTAAACATTTCCAACTGCATTCCTCGTGCAAACTTTCCGACTTCCGCATATAAGGAGACACTATACTGAAATTTCTCTAAGTTCATTAGTTTTAAGAGTTCTCAACAGTGAAATCAATAACTACCATACTTACGAAGGTAGATTCACCAAATTTTGATCACTGGTATATCTGCTTAATAGTGACAAGTGTACAAAATTGCATCCGCCTATGATACGTGATTTGTATTTTATTATTGTATTAAAATATTGAACCGCTTTATATAAAAAGTCGCTTGCACTACAATTGACATTATTTTTAAGTGTTTTTCACTTATATGGCTCCTTACATACATGGAATCAAAGCTTACTATAAGGTTTTGCTGTAAAATTAATAAGTGAATTACTAGAATTTTTTATTATAAAAAATAAAAGAATTAATAGTCATAAAAATTCCTAGTAATTTACTCATGCGCTGTACAAAAAATTCCAATAGTAATGTTTGTTCCAATGTATATAAAGAATCTTATGAGTGAATATCAATGAAAAATAATGTAAATTGTGACGCAAGAGACTTTTTGCATTAAGCAATACACTATATAATTAAGTTATTAATAAAATGCAAACCACTTATCATAGAGAGAGACGAAATTTTGTACATGTGTTATTATTAACCAGATATACTAGTAATAAACATTTTGTGAGTTTAGCTTTAAAAATATGGAAGTTAGTAATTTCAGTATAATGTCCCCAAGGATACACTGATGTGAGATGTTGTCATTTTTGATAAAAAAAAATCGTTTCTTTGATTTTATCTTTAAAAATTCATTTATGATCTAAAGATGCCCTCTGCCAATTTTCATGACCATACGACCTGTCTATCAGCTGTTTAGGGTCATATTTTTAAAAGGCTGTGGGCTCTGACTGTTAATTTAAATTCTCCGTCCACGACCTCCACTCTGAATTCTGCGACCATTTTGGAAATTATGCTATATTTCATACATTATTTATTGTATTAGATTTCCGATTGAGCCAGTGTAGCTTCTCGACTTCTCGAAATATTTCTTCATAGAATCCAACAGGTGTTAAACCTACTTCAAAGGCTGATTTCCTTTAAAAGATATTCAGTTACAAAGGAGAGCACAACTCTTATCTAAAGTAAAATTCCACTTGTTGCTAGTAGCCATAACAACGTGTTTTCCATACTTGGTTTTTGTTTGTGATACAAGAAATATTTGCAAGTTTCTAACAGTTTTGTTGTTAGTGTTATAATAGTGTCTACAGTCCATAGTGATTTGTAAATAATATTTATCTATTATAGTGTTTTCATAAGATTACATAATTTTTTTTTAGTTATCTTTATTTACTAGTGTAGGTTAGGTGTGCACAGAGTGGTAGTGTATATAAGGATAGGTTCTGTATATAATATGCTAGTTCTATATGTTTCAAAATACCTAGAAAATAAAAAAGACAGAGACCAGGTTCATTAATATTATCTCAAACTTTTGAAGTCAATTTTCTCCACTTTAATTTTCTGTAAATTTTGCATTGCTAAATATGTTACTCTTTCTACAGATTCTGTACTACATGCATGATTTTTTGTGGAGGTTTTTGAATATGTTCTTAACAAAACTTACAATCAGTATTATACCTAACACTCATTTCTTTTTTTCTTTTTTTTTTTTTCTTTTTTTTTTCTTTTTTTTTTTTTTTTGTTTTTTTTTTTTTGTTTAGTCAACTGTCCGAAGACAAGTTTGAAACTCATAAGTACCACCAATAAGGCATCACTCATGAGACAACTAGGCCAGGAGATAATGGGGTAGGGTGGCAAGTTTCTTTCCCCCTCCAATGCATACTTCGCCGATTAGCTACATATTCCACTAATCAGACTTCAGATGCTTACAAACAATTGTCCTTTCTCTGACACATCAAGTGAGATGTACTGCCTGATTATATATATGCATATCAGCCAGAAGAGGTATTTTTAATATTGATTTTTTTACGCTCGAGTGGAATTTTTTCTGTTTTTACACTTTTAGTGGATTAAATATTTTTAATTATTTTTTTAGTAAAATAAAGAGGAAAATGTTATAGTAAGTTTCGTTTCTGAATGTCTAACACGTATGTAGACCAAAATTCTGGCCAAAATAGTAGCAATTTTTGAAAACCTAAATTTACAAAATTTAAAATTATAAATTAAAAGTACAAAATTTCATAGATCTATCTAGAATAGTTTAGAAAATTGAAATTTCACATCAGTCTAACCTTAATAGAGTTTCTAGTTTCTACGGTCTTTGTATTTTCCAAGCGAGCCAAACAATACAATCTTGTCTCAAGAATGAATTCAGAACTTCACAAATATATTACGTCATTCTTGCAAACAGCAAATAGGATTAAATTCAGAAATGCTTGATTTGAAAGAGAGAAGATGGTAAAAATTTGACACTGATCCTAATTGGTACGTGATTTTCATTTGTTTTATGTAGAAATATCATTGCTGAAACAACTTACATTCTAGGTTAGTTTTATAAAAATATTTTGGAGCCCAAATTTTGAAAAAATAAATATAAAAATACAGTCATTCATTAATCTCACAATGTATGCTCGCTTAGGTAGCGGATCGTTCCTTTTTATATTTATAGTCACTTCTTTCCTTTTTCCTTATTTCTTTCACCTTGTCACAGAGAAAACAAATGTGCGCTTTTTTCAGTTCTCTGTGTACAGTTCTGAACACAGCAGCATTGCATTTTTTCGCATTTAAATTACATTCTTTCCCTATGCAACTGTATACTGCATAGCGTGCTGGACTAAAAATGGCGGATTTGTCGGCATTTGCCGGCTCAAACGATTGCGGTACTCTGGATATATACGGACTCTGGCATAGGCTAAGATAATAATTGAGACTAGAGTTGAGACACAGGATTCAAACATCGCCTACCTTATTGCATAATCCACTAACGGTTTGCTTCAAATGAATTCAAGTTAACAGATTTTCCTTATTTCACAGTAACGAACTAGTTGTAATAATAATTTTTTATATTTCAGATGTAATAAATTATATTATAAAATAATATTAATACATTATAAAATTATGTATCAAATTCGTTTAATATTTGTTATATAATATAATATAGGTATGGTTTTACTTCTCATAAGAGTTTTGTTTTTCCATTTTCAGTGCTATCAAATCATTACATATTTTAATTGTTGTTGGGGTCAACGTCTCAACTCTCATTATAAAGGAACTCTAGAGTCTAGACATTACAGCTAATGACGGATTTATTATTTTATGGATCCAATTTATTTTATTTGAGTACATAATGTACCTAGATGTATTAATTATATGTGTTATATTTCCGCTGTGTCGACTGCTAGCTGGTGTGATGTCAGCGCCAACTCTAGGGAGAAAGCAGAATCTCACGCTCTAGCTGGCTTGAAGGTAATTGAAATCAGTCCGGCTACATCAAAGGTACCGACGCGAAGTGTCCATTCTTTATAATCCCTATTCGCTGGGCTTACCTTATTGTAGTAATTGCTGGAAATGGTGACCTTCGGCATCAAACATGCCTGACATCGCTTCACCTGGTCGAGAATGGTGAATTTTAAATAAACAAACAAACAAATCCGAGATGTGAGGGCCCATGAAGAATCATGGCCGACCAACCGACTGCTGGCCTTACGTTCACATTCCTCAGCAGAGGTGAACGATCATCCAACTGGAATGGAGGTAGATCCCCACCAGCCATTGTAATGCTCACAGAACCAGATCTCGCTACCTGTTGTAGCTCCCCAAATTCATAACGATGCTGGGTAGCACCGGCCCCATACATTGGCCGAAATTTCATGAGAAGATTCCTTCCCCATAAATGGAACTAGCACTCATTCTGTAACATGAGTCCTAGGCAGGATGTCTTAGATCACGACGATACAGCGCATAACAGTGAATTTTAAAGGGCGACGAAACTCCTTCTGGAGGAAAGTGAAGCTGTGGACCTCATGTCGTAGATTTACGCCAAGTAAAAGAACTTTATGCGTGATGGAGGATGCTGGAAAAAATTCGCTGATATAGAATTTCAACGCTGAATAAAATAGCACTGACAATTTAAAATCTGTGTGTGGTCTGTGGTTTAAAGTGTCGTTAAATGAAACACTACTGTGCTAAAAATAACAATAGCTGCTGAGACAACAATCGCTAACTTGGAGAATACACTGTTGTGCTGAAAACATTTATGTAGTGTCGGTTAGAGCGCAAAGTATGTCAAGTGATATCGGTCTTATTTTAATGCTGTTCCTTACTTATGGTTTTTAAGGAACCCGGAGGTTCATTGCCGCCCTCACATAAGCCCGCCATTGCATTGGTCTCTATCTTATGCAAGATTAATCCAGTCTCTAACATCATATCCCACCTCCCTCAAATCCACTTTAATATTATCCTCCCATCTACGTCTCGGTCTTCCCAAAGGTCTTTTTCCCTCCTGCCTTCCAACTAACACTCTATATGAATTTCTAGATTCACCAGTACTTGCTATTAATGCTGTTCCTTAAGCAATAATTGTATTGCTTTAATGACCACATTGTTAGAAGTACAACAGAATTTTTATATATATAAATAGCTTAATTTTATATTTGAGTGTTGGCAGCACTGTTCTGCAGAAGAAAGTGTTGTAGACTGTAGTGGTGGATTGATTCGACTTTTTTTTTTAGGATGCATATTTTTATTAATTGCTAACAATAGGTAAGTGTTTTATTTTTGGCAAGAAGTTGACAATGTAGATCAGGAGTAAATAATAAACAACAATATTTTGGTTACCTTGTTCTGAAGTGGTTACAGATTATGTCGATAAACCTAACCTAATTGAATGTGATGTTCTGTTACTGTGTATTTATTGCCCTCGGTAGAAGCGTGAAATCGTATTCTACTTTATTACGCCGTCATGCTTTGCCAGTAAGGAATGCTATTATTTGTTTTAGCTGACGGCGCGTTTTCTAGATAAAATTTCATTTAGAACTTATTGATTTGACTTGGAGAATACGCACAAACTTTTAAAGTTGAGCGGCAAGCAATAATAAATAACTTTCCATAATCTGAAGGAACGAAGTAGCGACCGATTCCCATCGCATAGTTCCAATAATATGCGCATTTGACATTTTGTAAAAAGCTTAGCTGCATCAGTCTTTCAGATTTTCCCAATAACTCTAACCTTTTCACAGTCCTTTGGCTCCTGTCACTTATCTGACTCACTCTTTGTCACATTCCTCAGCCTTACTCACTTAGCTATCCCTCGTAGAACCTAACCTAACCTTTGACTATTTACGGAAATATACGCCAGCAGGGGGTAAAACACAGTGCAACACGATCAGACACTAACACAGTACCGGTAACACTAATGTGCCTGCATCCATGATAACACAAAACAAAATGATATCATCTCATTAATATATGACAACACACACTATTCAAAGAACAGCAAAACAAACACATTAATCTCAGTCGCCAACTCAAAAATACATACCAGTGCCTTAAAGTCATAAATACTAACTACATAAGATGAAAATTATTGGTTTTCGCTCAATTTGAATAGTTTCTATGTATTCCCAAAGTCAAATAAAGGAAGTTTGAATAAATTTTGTCAAGAAAACGCTTTGTCTGCTAAAGTAAATAATTACCACCGAGGGTTACGAACAGACGTTGTTGTTTAGTCAACTATCCGAAGAAAGGACGGAACCTCATAAGTGACATCAATAAGGCATCACTCATGAGGCAACTAAACCAGGAGGTAATGGTGTAGTGTGGCCAGTTCCTTTCCCCCTCCATTACATACACTACTGACTAGTAACATATTACACTAATCAGACTTCAGATGTTGACAAATATCGTCAAGTGAGATGTAATTACTACCAGATAATATAGTGTGTCTTCGCTATCATGCCACGTTGACCAACCGACCAGCTGTGAGCCCAGTATGGGGCCACTCTTCTGCCGCTGGCTGGTCGGTCGTCGCTGCGTGATTGCGAAGATGCATTGTAGATGTACATATCAGCCAGAACCTCAAACAGTGCTAAGAGCAGATATTGATAAATGAATTTACACTGGAAATAAAATAGCCTGGAATAAAATATTATTTGTTAAATGGTGGACAAATACCTGTTTATTGTCGATAAAGGTCTATCATTAAATAATCGATTAATGGGAGGAAAGTGCTAGTAAGTAAAATTCAATTCATTTAAACAAGACGACTGTATATTATTATGTCATAAAGAACATATTATGTAGGTATGAAGTTTTCAGAAAGAAATTAGTGACATTTCGAAATTTAAAAAGAGGCTTATATAGCCCAACTTCAACAAGATACTCCTCTTTGGTTCGCTCATATGACAGGAAAATAAAAGTTATGCAAGGTAAATGTCTATAAGAACCTAGATATTACTTCTGTACTTTCGAGAAAAATACACTTCAAAAACCCCCGATTTTTGCCCCAAAAATGAAAACACAAAGAAAAAAATGAGCAGAAAACATTAAAATTTTAAATAACTTAAAAAAAAATCTAAAAAGCCCCAACTTTCGCAAGTAAATTCAAAGCAAAAAATTCGCAAAAACAAAACACTTTTATAGACAACTTCAAAGTTACGTTTCAATTTATAACGGTCAACTTAACATTCCTAACGTAACATAGTCTAACATGTCCATACCTGTGGAGTGACGGTTAGAGCATCTGGCCGCGAAACCAGGTGGCCCGGGTTCGATTCCCGGTTGGGGCAAATTACCTGGTTGAGGTTTTTTCCGGGGTTTTCCCTCAACCTAATATGAGCAAGTGCTGGGTAACTATCGATGCTGGACCCCAGACTCATTTCACCGGCATTATCACCTTCATCTCATTCAGATGCTAAATAACCTAAGATGTTGATAAAGCATCCTAAAATAATCTACTGAAAAAAAATAGTCTAACCTAATCTATGTCAACGACAAAGCAGTTCAGTAAATAGCAAACTACGATCATGTACCTCACATTAATGAAGACATGGATACATTTCTACCATTTCCATGAAAAAAACATTTCATGCATTCATGATGGTCTGGATATGCCCTCTTGAACATCATCTCCGCTAAATATCAGACATCCGTAAATACAATTCCTCCACACTTATCACCATCACGAGACATAGAACTACATGCTCCTTCCATCACCAGTACTAATCTCAAAGTGACAAGAGACAAAATGAAAACAGTCGAATTAATGTGACGTCATCAAACATAGATTTATATACGGGCGATTCGCGACAGGATCTTGCGCGGACTTGGTTAATAAAAACCTAAACTAATCAAACCTAACCTTCGTATATGCAAGCTGTGTAACCAGAGCAGGGAGGGAACTGCTTCATTTGATCTGGAATGTACATGTGAAAATTAATTTACGTAAGGATCACGCTGGCACTGCATGAGAGGTCAGCACATGAGCTAGAGCCAAACGGTTCCTGTTACAAACATCAAACACAAGATGGCTGACCACAACTTCCAATTGGCCGATGTCCATAAGTACGTAAATATAATAAATCTAAACTACGATTGTTTTCCTCTCACTTTTTCTAAGTGTTTCCACATTAGGAATAATAATCAGAAGGTTTTAAAATAAGAATTTCATAAAAATCCAAAACCAGTAGGCCTACTTATAGGTAATTACTGTTATGCAACGATATAAATTACAACATCAGGATAAATTTTCCAAGAGGCGTCTGGCACTAACTTAAATGTTGATGTTCTGAAGGTAAAGTGAGATTTTGCTACCCGCCTCATTTGTTACATTCTGACGCCTTCTGGAAGATAACCATATCAGATGTAGTTTTCTGGAATAGATTTAGGTTAATTTGTTTATTTCAGGAAACATGTCGGAAGATGTGGAATTTTGTGACGTGGGTAAAGTAGATGTGAAAATCGAGCCTGAAGACATTGAAGAAACTGAGGAGACGACAGTAAAATCCGAGCCTCAGGTAGGACCTACCATCAACTTGAGATTCAATCAATGTGTGTAACTAATTATTAAAGAGCTAGGCTACTGTGTTTGTGTAGGCCAGGCATATCAAGCTCGGGAATTTCTAGCCTTTAAACGAGGTGTAACAGTGACATAGAACCAGCCTCTTTTACATAGGTTGGATAAAAAGTAATGGCAACACTGCTGTCACGTGACGATGGTGCATTCGAGAGCTGCCAGCTATGTGGACATGAACAAGGACTGTTAGATGAGTTAGTGCAGCCAGCGGCGACAGTATTCCATCAATCTACTGCAGTGTGTAGAACGTTCACTTTCATAGGGATAGTTTGAGCGCCCTAAGACCATCCTTACAAAACTAGAGCAACGTTCCTGGATCAAAATTGAAATGGCACGAGGTCATAGTGCACAAGAATGTTTTCAGGGACTGCGTGAAGCATGTGGCGATGCAGCGTTGCCATATCGCACAGTTGCACGATGGGTTAAAGCGTTCCAGGAAGGCCTTGTTGCACCGGTACCAAAGGGAAGGTGACGACTTTCTTGGACGAATCGTCGCTATGGACAAAACCTGGACTCGCTCGTATGAACCAAACTTGAAACGCCAATCAAATGAATGGAAGCATCCTGGTTCTCCTCATCCAAAGAAAGTGCGCCCTACACAAAGTGCTGTGAAGGAGATGTTCATTGTGGCGTATGACATTGATGGGGTAATACTGCACCACGCTGTACTTACCTCCAAGGCAGACGGAAAACGCGGACTACTGGAACATCCACTGTACTCACCCAGTATGATCCATGCGATTACGATCTTTTCACCAAAGTGAAATAATCACTGCAAGGGACCCGGTACAATACCAGAGATGAACTTATCCGTGCTTTAGGGTGGTCAATATGGAACATCAACAAAGATGGACGCGCTGATGGTGTACAACGCCTTCCAAACATTTGCAAAAGGTAATAAATAAGGGGGGCGACTATATAGAAGGTACGTAAATGTTGTACCCCTGTGAATAAAGCCATGTCAGAAATATCGAACTGTTGCCATTACTTTTTATCCAACCCTAGTAAATGTATGCTCTCATACGATTCTTTAAGTGGATGGTCTCTAAGAGGGTAAAACATGCCCATGCTTGACATTCCTGGTGTAAGCCTATATGCCAGTTGGCCTGTTGGATGTGTATGTCCATATTTTAGAAGATATCGTGGCACCAGCAGGAGTAGCTTCCATGGGCTATTATTCATTCAAAGTTAACCCATTCCCAACAGACTATATTTATCTTAGAACACAGGAAATAAAATTTTATTCTTAATTGAATTAGGCGTATTGTTTCTTATATTGAACTCACAACTTTTTCTTATTCGCACTTCACTTATCACTGTGTATGAACTAATAGTGTTCATGTTTTAATATGTTAAATTCTTCCTAATAGAGCAACACTATTCCTGTTCCTAGAATACATATCAGCTAAGCGGAATCAGTGTAGGCCCTAGTAGTTTTTTCTTCTCAATGGTTGCCCATCATACCAACCCAACTATACACAATACTTATACGAGGATGCCAGCTGACAGCAAAAATTAGTACAATGGTATGGCGAAGCTTTGCTCAACTTGTATTTACAAGGAATTTAATAATCACTAATAAAATTTATTAATTTTCGTCTTCTGATGCACTACAGTTGACCAAAAGGGTCCAGAATACAAACGGGTTGTAAAAAAATTATGCAGTTTAAGTAAGCCTAATGAATTTAAGAAATATATTAATAAACTCAAATTATAAAAAAAAAATTCAACTTCTGAAAAAAAAATAAAAAAAAAATATTCTTTTTTTTAATTCTTTTTTTTTTTTAAATTTTAGTTGGTTATTTAACGATGCTGTATCAACTACTAGGCTATTTAGCATTGATGAGATTGATGATAGCGAGATGGTATTTGACGAGATGAGGCCGAGGATTCGCCATAGATTACCTGGCATTCACCTTATGTTGGGGAAAACCTCGGAAAAAACCCAACCCGGTAATCAGCCCAAGTGGGATCACACCCACACCAGAGCACAACTTCAGACTGCCAGGCAAGCGCCTTAACCGACTGAGCCACGCCAGTGGCTTCTTCATTCTTGAATACATTCTTTTAACACTTTAAATATAATCACTGACGAACGTTATTGAACGAGTAATAACTACTTCATTGCGTTAATATTATGAATTTTGATGGTAAAATACCTGATTGACTACTTTCAGCGTTTCCAGCAATAGAAATTTCTCATGCAACGATTGATGCCATAGGATCTCGTGTGTTAAAATCATTCTTAGCTATAATTAGTAATCATTTGTACCCAAGAAACTTTTATTGTAAATGATTTCCTATGTTTTCTTATCATTAACTTATCTTAATGTTTTTTTCTTTCAAATTGTCACATAATTGTTTTTAATCATTGTTCATTGTGAATTGATTAGTAGGCCGATCTATGAACTCTTATTTAGGCCGGCTATTTTTTAGAAAATTATTAGTTGTTCAATAACGTTTATCAATGATTTCTTCTTCATCTTTGCATGATTCTCAATTATCTGATTTGATTGCAATGATTACAGGACAATGTGATCGTGCCAGAAACAGATAATGAATTATGGTGGTGTGGTGTGAAAAAAGAGGAATGGAGTGAGACTGAATCATCATTTGCAGAACCAGAGGTCAATGTGAAGGTGAGTCAATACAGAGTATGATGTTGAGATCATTGTTTATATGAAGTTGTAGTTCCGGCACCTCTTTGTTGTATTTTTTATTATGGAGCCAAAAAATGTGTTAATAATTGAAGTGTCCACTGCAAGAATGATGAATGACACTTTCTTGTCGAAAATGAACCAAGACTGTCATTGCATAGCTTAAGACATATAGAATGTACATAGAGAGTTATATGGCATTAACACTGATAGTCATTGTCCAGTAATGATCGGAAAATCACAGTTAAGCTTTGAGCACTAAGCATTCAAACTTTCAATTGCTTCTCCTGCAAAATGTATTCCAAATGACACCCATCATTCTTGCAGTGGACTCTTCAATTATGTTTTTCCTTGAAGTCCACTTAAGCCTTAAGGATGTTACAAACGACAAAATTCCTGTGCACTGGACAGTAATCATTTCTCTGTTCGCTATAATATATTCTATACAGAGTTCCACCACCTTTTTCTCCAGAAGAAATCATGGTTTTGAGTGAGATGGAAAGAAATTTTATGACTTGGAGAATCATGCAGAATTGATTGAAGAAAGTGAAAAGGGATGAAAATTTGTGTAAATATTCAACTGTAGAAAAACTCGGTCCAAGTTTGAAGTGTAAGGAATAGGGCTATCAGACATCCGGAAAATCCTGGACATGCCCTACATTTTGAGAAACAAACATTCATCAGTTTTAAAATGGATTAGTAACTCAGGAGAGTACGGAATTAGCCACAACCCAACACAGTAACATGGCTATCATCTAAGATCATAGTCATTCAATAGTCTTTGCTGTCATGGCAGTGGGCAAGAGATGTTGCAACAGTACAATGGCCCTCTGGAGCTTGCTGGGGTGGACTGCATTGGTTCATTATTTCTTTGGCTGTCACAGAGTGCTGAAGCACGGAACTTATGAGTAGTGGTCCAGCTGTAACAAGTGCATCAAGATGCCAAAAAGAAAATTTAACATCACTGATGCTTTAGCAAAGAAATATACGTGTTTACAACAGGGAGAAGTGAACACGAAGCACAGTGCCTTATTTGTTTTCATTACGAAGCTTATAAAATAATTTTTATGTTTTAGTTTTGGTGTTAACCGAGCCACATAGGCTGCCTGTTACTAGTACTTCGATAATTGTTGAAATATTTATAACGAGACTTCTTTGCAATGAAATCTGACATATTATTATTTTAACTTAAAAAAAAAAAACTTAAGTTGTGTAGACTTTCATGATTATGTTTAAAAGAAGCCTCGTGTTTTGCGTAATATTAATTTTTGAGAGAAGTATAATTAGTTTAGTTTACAGATAATTTTTATTCTTTGTGTGTTTGAATATTTTAAGAAAATATAAAAATAAATGTATGTTATGATATGTACCGTCTAGTTGCATTTTAGATTTTGACTGTCAATTTTCATATATTATCTTACAAAATTAATGTCGTACGTTTTGAAACACTGTGTCCTACATTTCATTAAACTAATCTGGTAACCCTAGTAAGGAAGAAATTCGTACGGAATGGCAAAAAAATGACTTACTTACTTACTGGCTTTTAAGGAACCTGGAGGTTCATTGCCGCTCTCACATAAGCCTGCCATAGGTTCCTATCCTGAGCAAGATCAATCCAGTCTCTATCATCATATCCCACCTCCCTCAAATCCATTTTAATATTATCTTCCCATCTATGTCTCGGCCTCCCCAAAGGTCTTTTTCCCTCTGGCCTCCCAACTAACACACTACATGCATTTCTGGATTCGCCCGTACGTGCTACATGTCTTGCCCATCTCAAATGTCTGGATTTAATGTTCCTAATTATGCCAGGTGAAGAATACAATGCGTGCAGTTCTGCGTTGTGTAACTTTCTCCATTCTCCTGTAACTTCATCCCTTTTAGCCCCAAATATTTTCCTAAGCACCTTATTCTCAAACACCCTTAACCTATGTTCCTCTCTCAAAATAAGAGTCCAAGTTTCACAACCATAAAGAACAACTGGTAATATAACTGTTTTATAAATTCTAACTTTCAGATTTTTTTGACAGCAGACTGGATGATAAAAGCTTCTCAACTGAATAATAACAGGCATTTCCCATATTTATTCTGTGTTTAATTTCCTCCCGAGTATCATTTATATTTGTTACTGTTGCTCCCAGGTATTTGAATTTTTCCACCTCTTCAAAGGATAAATTTCCAATTTTTATATTTCCATTTCGTACAATATTCTGGTCACGAGACATAATCATATACTTTGTCTTTTCGGGATTTACTTCCAAACCTATCTCTTTACTTGCTTCAAGTAAAATTCCCGTGTTTTCCCTAATCGTTTGTGGATTTTCTCCTAACATATTTACATCATCCACATAGACAAGCAGCTGATGTAACCTGTTCAATTCCAAACCCTCTCTGTTATCCTAGACTTTCCTAATGGCATACTCTAGAGCAAAGTTAAAAAGTAAAAGTGATAATGTATCTCCTTGCCTTAGCCCACAGTGAATTGGAAATGCATCTGACAGAAATTGACCTATACAGACTCTGCTGTATGTTTCACTGAGACACATTTTAATTAATCAAACTAGTTTCTTGGGAATACCAAATTCAATAAGAATATCATATAAAACTTCTCTCTTAAAATTACAGACAAAAATTAAAGGGAAAATGGGAGTAAAAATTTGGTACCGTAATTTCCCACAACTATACAGTTATTCAAAGAACATTGTAGAAGTGTCATAGACCGTTCATAGACAGCTGCAGTGACTTGACTTCAAAGTTGAATACAGGAAAGATGTGGATGAACGAGGTACTATGATATAGAGTGGAAAATTTGAATGGTTGTATTATGGACCATAATTGTGGGAAATTACAGTAATGAAAATAATCTGTCGGTAGAATAATGTGATAAGTTGGAAAAATAATCTTATTAAGAGAATTAATGCTGAAAGAAAAGGATTTAGAACTATTGGGAATGTTTGTGTATGCAATTTTTCTGTCAGCAATGGATCGCTAGGTCAGTTTTAATAATGGCATATCCTCTGCTCTTATCAGTAGAGAAGCAAGTAATACTGATGAAGCTTCTTGCAATGACTGAGAATGTATTAAAAAACGTGACCCTCATTCAGTGATTACCTCTCTAAACGACCAGTTTTTTTATAGAACCACAATTAATTGCTAAGTGGAATTTCCACTATGTAGGCCTATGTTTAAATTTTGATGTACCGTCACAAAGAATTGATAGAAACTTGTTTTTAACGTCATTTTCCTAATACTGTCCCCTAATTATTATTGTAATAGTATACTGGCACGATATTAGGCTTTCACTGCTTGGGAATTATTATATTGTTATTCTTCTTAATCTGCTCCTGTAGTACCTTTCGGTGTTGAGGAACGAGAGATCTTCATCTGGCTCTCTCATAGACAGTTGACTCTTCTGTAGTGCTTCTCTAATTCCTTCTTCCTTGGTCTTATTATACAAAGGTATGGTGTTGTATGTTACAAGTACATTCTGTAGTAAGTAGTAAAATTTTAAAGTTTCTGTTCTACAAAAGATTTTTCTGCAGTAGTACTTTACCATTCCATACTTACAAATTACCATTGAAGTTTCATGATTGTGTTCCACAAAAGCAGGGTGCGCATTAAGATTTCTGATGGGGGGGAAGGATAGAATCCTAGATAGAGAATACCATACAAAAAATTATTATTAGGTATCCTTATTCGATACGGCTCAACGCTTGGTCATACTGAGTTGCTTGTCTTGCATCTTGATCATAATAATAATAATTATATCCCTGAACAGGCTTAAGATAGGATGTGTAATTCCTAAGTTATTGATTGTTGCCAGCTTGCTGGTGATTATAATACAGAAATATTATTTCCTTTGCTTACTCCGTACTTTATAAAGTACATATACTCATATTAAAACAATTATATTTTGTGAGAGGGGGATAGAAGTTATCCCTGGCAGGGATGTAATATGAATTTATGAGATAGGGATAATTTTCCAAAAGAGGAGGGGGAGAATCTCCCCCATCCCCCCCCCTCGTTAATTAAAAGTACTAGTAACTTGTAACTTGTGAATTCTCAAGTATACCTGGTAAGGTTTATCTTGTCTCAGTAGCAATAAAACCAAGTCCCTTCAAATGAGGGTGGAAATTATAGGAGGGTTGTAAATTTTTAGGATTCTTTTCAAAACCTTGTTATTGTACAGGCTACCGGAACTCAGTTTCTTGAAAGACAAGATCAGTGACGGAACTATACAGTACGAAGAGAGATATTTTGTTACTTTATTTTGCACTACAGAATGTATCAACTAGTCCCTTCCGCCACTGGCATCGCTTCACTCCCCCCATCGCAATAACAACACAGACGAGGTAAGACGTATCTCCTTTCTCTCTCTTTTCACAATGAGACAAGATTCATCACACAGGCTTTAATCTCTACCAATGAAAGGAGACTAATACATACATGTACTAATGCGATTTAAATATATTTATTTCATAATATTAAGATATACTTTGATAAATATGTGCTATAGAATATCAGTTCTTGCTTCTATTTCCTTCAAAAGAAACAATTTCATTTCCTTTGACACCATTTCAATAATTTTGCAATGTTTGTCATTTCGTAATAATTAAGTTTGGGGGTGAAGATCGTTAATAGTGACATCTGTTGGCTAATATGAGAAACTATCAAAGAGTAATGTGGGGATCACAGAGGAACATGATAATAATAGAGAAGTAAATTTTTCATTATTAAAGAAGTAAACTAAAATAAATAACATTGCAGGGTTACGAAATTCGTAGAATCTACGAATCTTTGCTGTATAACCTACCTTAAAATACATTACAATTAAAGAGACAAACATAACCTAATTCGATGAATGAAATACGAAGATAACCAGCTGCTTTATGTTATGACGTAGTATGTTTATTGATATGACGTCACTAGTAGCAATTCATTAGTAATGTATAAGGCGCTTTAATTCTTTCATGGAACAGAAAGATAGAACCTCATACTTTACAACATCTTTCATCAGTAATCTGTAATGTACCTTTGTGGAATAGGCTCAATCCTACAACCCTAACCTCATTTATTAACTCGGTAGGCAATCTGTCTTCATCCGTTGTACGTAGCCAAACCATTTCAACTGTTATTGGATAATTTCCTTCAGTGACTTCATCTTTAATGCTGTTCTAATGGTTGTATTCTAGATTCTTTCCCTCCTAGTCTTGTTCTCTATCCTTCTGAGATATCTCATTTCTGCCACCTGGACTCTACTCTCGGTTCTTTCCGTTAGTGTTCAGGATTTGCATCTACAATGTTAACGCCGGGATATAGGTAGTCTTATAAACTGCTATCTTTTTTTTCCTTTGATATCTCTTTCTTATTATACTGTATTTAATATTGCAGATGAGCCGAAAAATACGCCAGACATGGGATAAACAGAATATGTTCAAGGCTATAATGGCTGTAAGGAATAAAGAAATGTCATTGAATTCTGCTGCAAAGGTATTTCATGTTCCAAGGTCAACCTTGAAAGACAAAACTAAGTGCGAAGAAACAGATGTCGAAAAACTAATAAACAAAAGACTTGGAAGGAAGCCTGTACTGCCTCATAATATTGAACAAGAGCTAGTGAATTATTGTTTGATCATGGAGAAGCAGTTCTGTGGACTCACAGTGAAAGATATAAAGAAAATAGCCTTTCAACTGGCCATCAGAAATGGAATCGCACATCCATTTTCTGTCGTTCAAGGGACGGCTGGTCGGAAATGGCTGAATAATTTTTTGAGTCGGCACAAAGAATTCAACGTTAGCAAGTTAGAGACTATACTGGCATCAGGAGCAAAGGATTTTACAAAAGAGACTGTTGATATGTTTTTTGACATCTATGAACCTCTTCTGGAGCGTATAAAATTCACCCCACAGCAATTATTCACCTGTGACAAAACTACTCTTTCAGTTGTTCAACATAAAAGATCAAAGATGGTTGCAGCGAAAGGCAAGCAACATCGTATTTCTCCAGCAGAGAGGAGTTCTCTTGTCACTGTTATGGCATGTATGAATGCTGCTGGAATGTTTGTTCCTCCAATGATGATATTTTCAAGGGAAAGGATGAAAGCTGAGCTTCTGCATGGTGTTCCACCAGGCACAATAGCAACATGTCATAAATCTGGGTTAGTGGAAACTAAGAACTTCACGCAGTGGCTTTACCATTTCATCTCTGTTGTGAAATCATCTAAAGAGCATCCTGTTGTTTTAGTGCTGAATGGACACCATTCACACACAAGAAACATTGAGGTTATAGACATTGCTATAGAAAATGGTGTCTTTATGATTTATCTCCCATTCCATTGTACAAATAAGTTGCAACCGTTGTGTGTTTATTTTATGCAATCACTAGAAACATATTATGTTCAAGAGATTGAGTCTTGGCTCAGAAACCATCCAGGTAGAGTTATAACACACTGTGAAGTAGGAAATCTTTTTGGAAAAGCTTATCAGAAGTCTGCCACTGCATCTGTGGCTGTTGATGGATTTCGAAAAACTGGCTTATTTCCATTAAATAGGTGCATTTGTGATGAATGTGAATTTAAGGAAGACAGTCTGATGAATGGAGATGACAAAGAAACTGTTCAAAATCTCAAGTCTAATTCTAGTGCCTCAAATGAAAGACACATTTTCAAAAATGCTATTAAAATTCCTGTTTCTGACCTCGACAAGATACAACAAGCTTCCACTTCTGTATCGAAGTCAAATTATGGTATTTATGTTCCATCCATCTCAGAAAGTGTCTCTTCTGCTGACACTTTCCCAGTTCTTGATAGCCACCAAAAGAAAATTTTAGATAAGTCTTCTGTGCCGGGATCTTTGCAGCAGAGTTCTGCTACTCTGTTGGAGAGTTCATCCAATAAAAATAGACTTCTAGAGAACCAAAGTCAAAGGAAGAGACAAGGCCAAAGGAACGTGAAAAAGCTGATGCAGAGAGAAAGTAAAATAATGAAACTAGATAGATGTTTTCAAAGTCCTTCTTCATCATCATCATCAGCATCATCATCGCCACCACCATCGCCATCATTATCATCACTGTCATCACTATCGTCACTGTCATCACAATCATCACCATCATCATCTTCAGGTTATATTTAATGAAGTGCAGCTTTGTTGATTTTTTTTAATAATTATCTCAGTATTTTGACTGTATTTTTCTATATTGTGCATGGGAACAATATTACAAGGTATTACTTACAAAGATCATGGCTCACTATCATGAAAGGTCCAGGAGGAATTACCCAGACAACAGACAATGATATACTTAATTGCTATTATACATAGTGATGATGAAATTAATGAAGGTCCAGGAGGAATTACTCGAGCAATGAGTTGTATGATGATGAAATTAAAACCGACATAAGTAAACCACAGTCTTTGTAAATAATTACTTATGAAGGGTACAGAGGAAGAACGAGCTTTGTCCACTTTTTCCCAAAAATGAGTTATGGATGTCGTGTGGAGTTCTGTGTAGTTTAATCCTACGAATAAACCACTGTGATAATGTGAACAGTCTAAGTGCTATGACAGATTTTAGATTGGGCATACAAGGAAAGAATATGCTGAAGACAGACTTTAAGCTCTTCTCTGGAACAATTTGCTAAAATGGATAGATCTCGTTCTTTCTCTGTACCCTTCTTATATACTAAGCTAATTTTCACTTTCTTGTTATCATTTAGCATAATATTCTTTGTTCTAAATAATATTTATTTGAGGAAAGAGGAAGCAAAAATGTTTCTTGGATACCAAATTATATTAGTTTTAAAGTGTGTTTGTGATATTGATCTGTGTTCAAAAATAAAATAAAGAGATCTTCCGAATGTGAGCAAAAAGATATAAAATTAGGTAAATGTCTTATAATTTGCTGTATGTTTACTGCATTAGTGCCACTTGCACTAATTACCATGCCAAAATAAATTAAACAATGTAATTTCCAATGATCTGGCGTATGTTTCTGGCTATGTTGCAATCTGATCAAAGGATTGGGGTTTTAGGCAGATAAGATCTTAAATATAACATGTCTTCTCTTAGATGATTAAGAAAAGCTGTTGATACCTTTGTTTATGAACAAAAATTAATAAAGACAAATTTTTGTTTCCTGACTTCCCATTCCTGATTTTATTAAGTTTGTGTAAGATATGCTACTGGTACCACAATAATGATTACAGTGGTATCTTGTAGAAAAGAAAGGGAGCATTTTAATTTGAAGTCTCATGGGTTTATAGACAACTAATGTGCAGTGACACTGATCAATATAAATGAATCAATAATTAAATGCATCAGTAATTTCTTTCAACAAGTTTTAGTTTAGTCGATTCTCTCTATCTGTCTCTCCCTCTCCCCCTCCATCTCCCTCCCCTCTCCCTCCTTTTTTTTTCTGTATTTTTTTTTTAAATTGGTCACCTTGAGATTGGCAATACTCCTTCCTTGTACCATACACCATTGCAATTATAGTCCATTTTATTTCATGGAGTGCAGTTTCATAGAAAGGACTTTGCCGACAGACCTTCTGTCTCTACTAATTGGTTGTCATAAATAAATGTCTTTCTTACTGTGACGGAAATCTTGTCTTCACCTGTTAGTAACCAATCACAACCCTTGTTGAGAAGAATTGACAGGTTCCCTTCAAATCCACGTGGAAGCAGAGTTGCCACATCTTTTTCGAATTTCAAGAATCCCGTCAGCACGAGAGTGTCATTGAGAGTGTATTCTTTAGTATTCATTGAGCGGTCAGCTTGTAATATTACGATCTCTTCTTCGAAACACTTGGCATCCAGATGAGGATGACAGCCACGAATCTCCTCATTTCAAGGATCGCCAGGATTGTTGCAGTTGTGTAATATTGGGATGAGGGGAAAGGATGGACTGGTCAGAGGTGTTTGTGTAGGAAGTCATAAATCTGTAAGTGGGTGTTCAAAGGAATCACCGAACTGCACTTCATGATATAAAATGGAATATAGTATCGGAATAGGTTATTAGTAGTAAACCAGAAGTCTCTAATATTAAATTATAGCATGTCCGTAAATCAAGATGGGGGGAGGGGGATTAAATGATTATATAACTGTAATGAAATATGATAGAGTTGGGAAACAGTCCCTAAATAAAAATATAACTACAAATTTTTACCATGTATTAACGAGATTCATGTTGAAAATACCAATTTATTTCATGTTAAATGTGTTCAATTATATCAAAATTTGATTCTTTGTTTGTCAGAGAGAATGACTTTAACTAAAGAGTACATGAAGTTAATTACAGCCAATTATTTTTCTTTTCTCAGCTATGTTTGCGGCTAATATTCAAACCTGCAACTATGCATAGGGAATGTTGTTAGATTATAAATTGTATGGTCAATCTGGGTAGCATAGGCAGTACAGTGCTGACCTGTGTCAATGGCATTTAAGTGTGCTTAAATGCGACAGGCATCAGTAGATTTACTGGCATGTAAAAGAACTCCTGCGGGACAAAATTCTGGCACACCGGTGATGCTGATATAACCTCGGCAGTTGCGAGTATCGTTGAATAAACCATAATTTAAAAAAAAAAAATTAAATTGTATGTCTCCACCTTTAATAATCACACCAGAGTAAATTAAGATCACTACAGAAACTCGAAAACATGACTATTCATTAATGTCAGTGGTATTTATTTAGTCTGTTTGTGTGGTGTTTGTATGTACATGAGGTTTACAGGTGCATAGAGAAATGGGTGCAACAGGAATGTATCCCGTATTGTTAAAATTGAAATTTTGGCGTCCTAGTACTAGACAGGCATTGCACTGATGTATATCTATATTGTATGGTACCGTATCTAATTTATAATTGATGGTGTGGACAGGAGCTGCCTTCACAAGATAGTACAGAAGAGGAGAAGATAAAAGTAGAAGTATTAATTGAAGAATATGATCCACCACCTGGGTTAGTATTCAGATAAAAGACACAGAGTGCTGGTTTTTACATTTTCAATATGCCATGTTTAAAAAGAGAATTTTCTGATGTTGAAAAAAATTTGATTTCGATTTTAGCTGAAATACGCGTTTTTAACATAAAAGATTATGTCCACACCTGTGGAGTAACGGTCAGCGCGTCTGGCCGCGAAACCAGGTGGCCCGGGTTCGAATCCCGGTCTGGACAAGTTACCTGGTTTTCCCTCAACCCAATACGAGCAAATACTGGGTAACTTTAGGTGCTGGACCCCGGACTCATTTCACCGGCATTATCACCTTCATTTCATTCAGACGCTAAATAACCTAGATGTTGATACAGCGTCATAAAATAACCCAATAAATAAAATAAATAAAAGATGATCCCCAGACGGTTGGATAATAAACATTGGTCATCCATCATGTGGTCCATTAACATTTATGCTCATCTTATTTTTTGTCCACACCACTTTTGCTCACTGAAACTATGTCCATGTAGGTTTCATTCACACTTAAGCATAGTTGTTTGTGCATTGCGTTCTGTTTATTACCAGATCATACATGTTTCAGATTTCAGATCTAGACTTCTGCATTTGTCTGAAGGTAAATGTAAAATCAATGCAGCTTTTTATCATAGCATGAGTCAAGGCCCCAGATTATTAAACAAATTTTATTCTAATATTATTTTAACCATGAATCCTCTCCAAATTAATTAAAAAATTGTATTGGATTTATAGTTTGGGTTTAAAAATATTAAACACTTTTTAATCTGTATTCACTCTCAGTTTTAATTTTATTTTTGTCTCTATTGGAATCCCCTCCTCTTACTCGTTCAGGAGTGGGCTAGTTTATCTTACATTGTATTAACTTATATTCATTTCAAACTTACTAGCAATAAAATAAATAAATAAATAAAAACGTGCTAAAAGAGTTCGTCTCCTACCTCTGGCTAGACATTCTATGATAAAAGTAGTTTTTCTTTGTAAGTTGTAACAACATTTACGGTACTTCATCGCGGATGGTGTCCAATAGGCCATTGAATGTGTCTTCCAAATCGTCCAAAAGGACGAAGAGTAAAACAACGAGTTTTTACAGTGATCGAAAATGTCTACTACCAGAAACACAGTGACCGAAATGTCTGTTACCTACATGTCTCTGGATATTATATTCGAAGAGCCACTGGTGTAGCTCTGTCAGCTGGGGCACTTACCTACCGATCTGGAGTTGCGCTTGGGCATGGATTTGATTTCCACTTGGAATGATTATCTGCTTGGGTTTTTCTGAAGTTTTTCTCAACTGTAAGGTGAATGCTGTGGCAAATTCTCGACCTCATCTTGCCAAATACCATCTCATCACCAATTCCATCGATGCTAAATAACCTAGTAGTTTATACAGTGTCGTTAAATAACCAAATTAAAAATATATACAATGTATTTGAAGACCCTTGTTGACACTGGAAATACTGTATGTAGACTTAAAGTTGTGATCGATGTGACTATGACTGAAAGATGTATGATCATATTTGAGGTGGACAAAGAGAAGTGACCAAAGTGTCCTGGAAGCAAAAAAGATTTAGGCATACTGTGCAAGTGAATACAGAAATTTTTGCTGACTATTGGACGAATTTTATTTATTTTCAATTTCTGCAATTCACTTTATCTGGGAATGATGCACATGAAAAGTAAAATGTAAATCCATCTTTATTTGAAATCAAAAGTATACAATGATGCTGAATTTCTAGAATCATCAGAATATTCATGATGATATTTGTATTACATAGAATAAACTGGCAAATGAGATATTTAAGTTAGCATCGACAGAAAATATTTTATCAAGAACATTTTTATAAATTACACTAATGTTTGTGGAAATTACAACACTAAGAAGGATACATGTGACTGAAATGAAATTGATACTACAGATTAGGTACATGACAATACACAAATGATTAGAAATACAGAAGTGTACCTGATCTGTGACCATGAGATTTCAGTATGGTGTGAAATCTCCATGTGCTGCAATCAGAGCCTGTAAACATCATGGCATGGAATCAAAGAGGGCCTGAATATGTTCCTGGGGAATCTCCCTTCACGCAGTGTATGCAAGTCCACAAAGTGCCAAGAGTGGGTGTTGGAGGACCATGACGAACAAGTTGTCAGCTAACTATATCTCAGACATGTTCGATATGCAACATGTCTGGCGAATGTGCAGGCCAAGAAAGTGGTGATACCTGTCATTCTTCGAAGAAGACTTGCACAATCCTCGCCACATGTGGCCGGGCATTGTCCTGTTGAAATATGGCTCTAAAAGCTCCCTAATGTAGCAGCTGATGTTCAAATTGCCCCAAATACGTAGGAGGCGAGATCGCATATTGTATCCAATGGAGCCCCAAACCACCACACCAGGCATTTGTCCACTATGCTGCTCAATAATGCAGGTTCTCAGATTGTGTTCACTATGGTAGTGTCTAACACATATGCCGCCATCATTGTAGGACAAGTTGAAGCGAAACTCGTCCGAAAACACTACATTTTGCCACTCAGAACACCAGTGACTGTGTTCACTTGCCCATTGCAGTCTGAGGCATTGGTGGTTTCTGGACAATGAAAGCTGATGCAATGGCATACAAGCCACTAGTCCAGCCCTCAAAAGACGGCAACGAACTGTTGACGCAGACAGGTCCACACCTGTTGCAATACTCCGTCGACTCAACACTGTGGATAAAGCTGTATGATCTGTCATGGCCGTGCGGACAAGATGGCGGTCATCCCATGCTGTGGTCGCATTACTTGGTCCAGTACCCACTCGTCTCTGCGTACGACCCTCTTCTATCCACTCGTTCCACACATGCATCACTGTTGTCGCAGCATGCCTTGTGTGAGTCGAAATGTCGCGGTATGACAAATCTGCTTCCCAGAGACCAACCATTCTGCCCCGTTGGAACTCACTCATGTGCTGATATTACGCCCTTCCACATCGACGAGGCATACCTGCACTAGCTTTCACGTTTCCACTTTGCTTGGAAGCTCTGCACTGACTGAGCAAGGCATAACACTGACCTTGCTGGTAACACAAGAGACGTCACTGTTGGGCCTATGTGTACGTCATCTCTCTGGAAACGTAATCAATTGTTGGTGGTACACTGTTTTACACATCTCCCGAGTTTGGAGTCGTTCGGGCCATTCTTTCTGGGTGTTGCACTTTTCACAAACATTAGTGTATTAATATTTTAATTTGTTAATCAGTAAAAACAAAATGAATTCATTATCATGTTACATTCGTTTCCCCTTAATGTTTTACAATGGCTGGCTAGATTCGAAACTACTTTTTTTTTTTTTTTTAAATACCTACATAAAGGCCTAATTTCAGTAATCCAAAACCTACTACAGTTAACATTTTTCATTACAGATGGTTATAAATTACTTGTTAATTTTTATTATTCCAACACACTCTTAGTCAAAATATTAATTTAATACAACAAAAATGGACGCAGATTTTTTTTCTACAAAAGCCGGAAATACCAGTAACTTTTTCATGTATATTAATTATTAGGAGAGCTAATACTTTAATATATACATTTTAGCACTGAAATCCTTATGGTATGTGTTCCAATTCACTACCCTGTATATAGGAAATAAAAATATATACGGGGTGATTCACGAGGATTTATCGTCATTTACAGAGCTTATTTCCGAAGACATTCTGAGCAAAAAAAATGTTATATAAACATTTGTCCTAATCTTAATATTTTCAAAGTTACATTAATTTGAAGTTGTTAGTAAAATATTTTTTTCTTTAGTTTTAAGGGTAAAATAATATTACAAATGAATGAACTACTCAGAAGTGTCATTTCTTTAATTGACTAGTGTTCTGAAGCTAAAAATGTGTTGTTAATTGCTTTGTACAGATTTAATTTTTCAATTTTTAACTAAAAATGACATCATTCTTACGTACTTATGACAAAAAATGTTACAAATCATACTACTTTAGGAACTTGATTCTTTACAGTTTAATTATGCATCCTAATGTACAGTCTTAAAGAATTTACAAGAATGGGGTCATTTGTATCAATTGTTGTGATAACTGCGTAAGAAAATGTAATTTTGTGGTTAAAAAATCTGTACGAAGCAACTATGGAATTCACAACATATTTTTAGCTTCAGAATACTAGCTAATTAAAGAAATGATGCTCCTGAATAGTCCATTCTTTATCTATAGTAATCTTTTACCTTTAAATCTCAAGAATAATGGTATTTTACAAACAACTTCACATTAATGTAATTATGAAAATATTGATATCAGGACAAATGTTTATATGACTTTTTTTTTGCCCAGAATGTCTTCAGAAATAAGCTCCGTAAGGGACGGTAAATCTTCGTGAATCACCCTGTATATATCTGTGTGTGTTTTATTAATGGCAAAAAGTGATGGGGGATTTAAATGGACTTTTGTAGAAGGAGATTGTTCTAACTGTAACTGAGTATACTATAGCTACAGCATGATGTTACCATATATACATTTCCAAATTCTGTCAATACATTTCTAAATTCTAATAAATGCCATCGATATGTTAACTACTTTTGATATATGTAACTTCTTTCCTCCATGCAGAGAAAGAAACATACTGGAAGATGACGACAGCTCTTCACAATATGATGGAAGAGAAAATGAAGATACCTTTTCGTGTGATGTTTGTGGAAAGTGCTTCAATAGCCGACGTAATATATTGAGGCATTTTCGCTTTCATACAGGCGAAAATAAGTGCGATGTCTGTGGGAAAGTTTTCGGGACTCAATATGAACTCAATGTCCATGAACGCAATCATAAAGGAACTAAACCTTTCGAATGTGACGTGTGTAACGGGAAATTTAACAGTCGAAGTGACTTGAAGGTGCACCAACGTATACACACTGGAGAGAAGCCGTTCAAATGTGAAATATGTGGGAAGCGTTTTACAAGGTCTACGCATCTCTATAAACACGAACGTAATCATACTGGACAAAAGCCGTTCAAGTGTGATATTTGTGGGGAGTGTTTTGATACGTCCTGTAATGTTCGGAGTCATATTCGTTCTCACACGGAAAGGAAACCTTTTGAATGCCACTTTTGTGGAAAGACCTTTCAGGATCGAAGTTGTATCACTAAACATTTGCGAATCCACGGCGGTGAAAAACGTTTTGAATGTACTTATTGTAACAAACGTTATTATGATCGAACTACACTTACTATCCATGCACGAGTTCACACGGGAGAAAAGCCATTCGAATGTACTAATTGTCATAGACGTTTCACTAGTAGAAATAACCTTGTTAAACACAAACGGTGTGAGGCAGTATAAACTTAAACGCAATCTTCGTTCTAATCGACGTGAATAGTAATTTATACAGGGTGTATCAAAAGGCAAGGTGGATCATTAAAAAAGATGAGAAAGAACCTGAATTTCTGCATAATATGTTAATACACTTCCCCCCCCCCAAATTAATCCCGTTTCTCCACTCTCTCAATAATAAACTTTCCTTGAATGTCATTCTGTGGACCCGTTTGGTATTTTATTTCTCTAATAATCATATCAAGTACTTGAATAAGTATAGTCTACTCTGGTATTTCATTAAAGTCTATCAGAACAAAATGTCGCCCACTGTCATATAGACATAATTCAGCACTCAGCCTAATCTCATATTGCAAGTTCTACACTCCCTGCTATCGTATCTGCTGCAGCTATGCGAATTTTTGCGACTAGATAATCTTTATTTGGTAACTCAGAACTGTAGATATGTTCCTTCAATGGTTTCAAGTCTGGCGACCGTGCTGGCCAGGAAATGACCATTTCTAATCATTACTGTTTGGAGAAACCTAATTTAGGATAGGTATAAAAATACAATGCACTCATCACAGCTGTGCATACTTAGCAAAAAAAAAAAAAAAAAAAAGAAGATAAATGGGTCCTTAGAGTATGACAAAGGAACTTTTATCATCATGCAACTCTAAACGGACTAATTCGGCAAAATGGTGTTAACATTTTTTTTTGCAGCACATCAATTCCTCTATTGCCTTTTTAATGATTGACCTTACTTTCTGATACACCCTGTATAAGGAAATTAAATCATTCAGAATGTGAAACGCACATGCAATTTTGTAAAAAAAAAAAAAAAAAAAAAAAAAAAAAGAACTGACAAGTGATCAGTTATTATAAATACATTATCTATAGTTTATTCAAAAGATCAAGAGAATGCAACAGTAAGCTTAAGTTATTTCATAGAGAGAGATATAAGAAGCGCCCACTACTGTTCATAATTTTATAAATTCTGTACAGTCTCATTTTATTGTCAATAATTATTTATCCCTATTTATTGTTATTTTAAGTTTGATGCCTCACTTAGTTTTTTTTTTAACATAGATTATGATGAGAGATCTTTAGCATTTTAAAGTGCTAATAAAGAAATATCGATAGAATGTTATATATCAGCATTATTTTGGATCTGATTGCTCTCAGTAGAGTGAATATCGCAACATCAGTAAGTCGTGCCTACAATTATAAAAAAAGTCACAGACATTGAATATAAACGTGTTTTTTGATATTCAGTAACGTTTATCTATGAGCCTGTGCTAGTCACAAACTGTAAGTCCTGCTGGTGCATAACATCCTTAAATAAAATTACTGTAAAAGATAGACAACGCAAACCTTTATGTAAATTAAAGAGTAAATAAAGAGCTTGCTATCGATGTAATTTATGCTTATTTTCTGGTCGAGTCCATTTTGAGTCCTAAATATCTTCTTCTCGTGGTACTACAGCCATTTGCCAGCCTTGACCGCCCCGACAATTGTCCTCCATCTCATCCTATCACTTGCTGCTCTCCTCCATGCCCTCACACCACTCCTCAACAGGTCATCCTCTACAGACTGCAACCACCTCACTGGAGGTCTTCCAACTCTTCGGCTGCCATAGATAGTATTGAAGGTCAACATTCTAGCTGGTATTGTTCCTCTGTTCTATATAAATGGCCCAGCCACTGTATTCTTCTTGCTTTAATTTCTCTTACTATGTCAGGGTCGTTAAATATTTTATATCGTTCAGAATTGTATCTTATTCTCCACTTTCCCATTTCGCACACAGGGCCGTATATTCTTCTCAGGATCTTTCTTTCAAATGCTGCTAGCTTATTTTCATCTTCTTTATTTATAGCCCAGTCTCAGCTCCATACATTAGTACAGGTCTAATAAGGGTCTTATATAATTTTATTTTGGTTTTCCTGTGTGTATGTCTGGATCTCATTTGTCTATTTAGTCCGTAATAACTTCTGTTAGCTAAAGTTAGTCTTTGCTTAATTTTTTGCTCTATTTTTCCATCATCAGTCACTTTCACCCCTAGGTATTTAAATTCCTTTACTCTTTGGAACCTATGATGTCCAGCATCTAAATGGTCATATTTGACTGATTTTTTGTTATTTCCATGTATTTAGTTTTCTCTTCGTTTATCTGTAAACCCATCTTTTTTGGAGTCCTGAATATATCTAACGCTTTTTAAACTACTTAAAGATTTCAACAACATAGGCGAATGTTCACTTACTCTGTTGGATACAGTTGCTTGAATTGAGAGGCCCAGTGGAAATATGCCTCCGTGCCTCCCGTCATGCCTCTCAACTCCTGCACAAGCCCGTCTCGTCTATCTTCAGGTAGCCAGCAAAGCTGTTACGGTACCTAACAAGGCTCCTACAAACCATGAAATTCTCGTCACACTTGAGAGCCCATAGATGCCAGTCAGATTAAAACTTACTTAATAAATGTAATAAAATGTGGATTTAAAAGTAATAGCACTCACAAACAAAAATTGAAACATTTCAAGAGGAAAATTTGGATGGTAGCGCAAACCTGCTACCATATGCAATGGCTGCCACTTCTGGGAAGTTTAAGGTGATTGTGCACTTAGCTACCACTGAAAATAATACCTGATACCTCATCATTTTTGCACCAAGTACGATATAAGAACGATAGAAACAATTGTAGAATGGGAACTCTAATTTGTAAGTTTTCTCTATGAATCACAAACTTGTAGAATGGGAACTCTAATTTGTAAGTTTTCTCTACGAATCACAAACTTGTAGAATGGGAACTCTAATTTGTAAGTTTTCTCTACGAATCACAAACTTGTAGAATGGGAACTCTAATTTGTAAGTTTTCTCTACGAATCACAAACTTGTAGAATGGGAACTCTAATTTGTAAGTTTTCTCTACGAATCACAAACTTGTAGAATGGGAACTCTAATTTGTAAGTTTTCTCTACGAATCACAAACTTGTAGAATGGGAACTCTAATTTGTAAGTTTTCTCTACGAATCACAAACTTGTAGAATGGGAACTCTAATTTGTAAGTTTTCTCTACGAATCACAAACGTGTAGAATGGGAACTCTAATTTGTAAGTTTTCTCTACGAATCACAAACTTGTAGAATGGGAACTCTAATTTGTAAGTTTTCTCTACGAATCCCAAACTTGTAGAATGGGAACTCTAATTTGTAAGTTTTCTCTACGAACCACAAACTTGTAGAATGGGAACTCTAATTTGTAAGTTTTCTCTACGAATCACAAACTTGTAGAATGGGAACTCTAATTTGTAAGTTTTCTCTACGAATCACAAACTTGTAGAATGGGAACTCTAATTTGTAAGTTTTCTCTACGAATCACAAACTTGTAGAATGGGAACTCTAATTTGTAAGTTTTCTCTACGAATCCCAAACTTGTAGAATGTGAACTCTAATTTGTAAGTTTTCTCTACGAATCACAAACTTGTAGAATGGGAACTCTAATTTGTAAGTTTTCTCTACGAATCCCAAACTTGTAGAATGTGAACTCTAATTTGTAAGTTTTCTCTACGAATCACAAACTTGTAGAATGGGAACTCTAATTTGTAAGTTTTCTCTACGAATCACAAACTTGTAGAATGGGAACTCTAATTTGTAAGTTTTCTCTACGAATCACAAACTTGTAGAATGGGAACTCTAATTTGTAAGTTTTCTCTACGAATCAGAAACTTTTTCTCTACAATTCTTTCCCAGAAACTTTTGCTTTTATATATTCTTAATTACACATCATATGAAATAGATGGACAAAATCGTACAACCTCTGTAATGTGTCTGTGAAAGCAGGCACAATTACACATGGATTTAATTAAATTGCTGTAGAATAAAATTAGAAACTAAGAAACGTGAAAGGATTTTAAATATTCTGTTTGGAATACAGAAAAAGAGAATAAACCAATATGGTTTGTAAATCATATTGCTGTTGACTATCATTTTTTCTAATCCCACCAGGTTTTTTCGACATTTCTGGTTTTTTCTCCTGGCAGTGGTTTGTAACTCACTTCTGATGATGGAGCACCTGGAAGGCAGAGTTACATTACCCCAATGATATCAATGATATGATAGGATGATCATGATTATGTGGCACCAGGGGAGGTCTTACGTCTGAACCTAGTCTAAATTTCAGACCATGAATAAACAAAGGAAAAAATTCCTTTCCTCTAACCGGAAATTGAACCCGGAACTCATGAACTGTAGTCAGAAGCTCTGACCACCAGACCATGAGGCTGTTGTTGTTGTTATTATTATTATTATTATTATTATTATTATTATTATTATTATTATTATTATTATTAGGCCTATTACTATTACTGCCACAACAAGGGGATCTAGCTAAGAAAGTAGAAGGTTGAAATACACTGTGTCTGGCTGAAAAATCTAATAAAAGAAAAATGATTGTAGGTCATTTTGTCGCACTGTAATTCTTTTATTTCAGCACATAAATATTTTTCGGCGGCCAGGTAGCTCAGTTGGTAGAGCAGCTGGCTATGGACTGGAAGGTCCGGGGTTCGATCCCAGGTGGTGACAGGATTTTTTCTCATTGCCAAAACTTTCAGAACGGCCCCGAGGTTCACTCAGCCTCCTATAAAATTGAGTACCGGGTCTTTCCCGGGGGTAAAAGGTGGTCAGAGCACGCCACCTCATTCTAGTGCCGAGGTCATGGAAAGCATCGGGCTCTACCTCCATGCCTCCCAAGTGCCTTCATGGCATGTTACGGGGATACCTTTACCTTTTACATAAATATTTTTCATTTCGTGCATGGCAACACTGTAATGAAAATTTAAATGTGTGCTCACCTATCCAAATATAACATGCTTCTCAAATAGTGTATTTTCATAGTGATTCAAGATGATTAGTTACTTATGTGTTTGTCCACTCTTCTTCTTTTTTTTTTACTGTCCTCCCCATTTCTATTTCTCGCATTTTTAGTAGGTATCTCATAGTTCATATTTTTATACATCTAAAGCCATGAAGATAAGTGGATATGTCTTAAATTCATGCTGTAGTTCAGTGTGGTAACATTCTGCCATATCTGTAGTTCGTACAGTTCAAAATAAATTTTGGTTCTTCAGCCCTTATTTCAGGAGGAAAGGTTGATGTTTCAGTATATTTTTCCAGAATACGTATGTATATAATGAGAAAATTAAAAACATTCACTAACAGGAGGGGCCTCTGATATTACTTCTGCAAAAGCATCTGATACCTCGGATGGCGATAAATAGAAAATACAAAAAAATAAAAGCTTTTAACCACTTTCGAATTTCAAATGCTTTGTTTCGGAGCTCTTGGTTTAATATCCTGTTTCCTTTCATTTTTCTAAGCCAACTCTGTCCTAAGTGAAATTTACATTCTGTAATCTTAACACTGGGAAAATTAATTTTGGCAGCTTTGTGTGATGCTATTTCATAATCTAACATAAGCTTTGAAATGATCAACTGCTTTTCACTATATTTGGAGACTTAATTTCTTCAGGAAGCATCACATGTTATATGTTTGGGTATTAGCATTTGACAAAAAAAAACAGGTAACCACAGGAATATTGAAGGCATTAACACACGAAAGTATGGTGTACATTTGATAGAAATGGTTGGGAGCATAATCAGAATTACCGTTAGCCAAAATAATGATGCATTTATTATTCATGAGAAAAGTTAGATTTGTTTTACAGCATGTATTTTCAACCTCGTGCTCGCGAGCATCATGTGCTCCTTTAACGAAATTTGGTGCTCTTGTCGTGTGAGTAAAAAAGTGCTTGCGAGCACTAATGTTCCTGAAGTTTTTTTTTTAAATTCAAACTTTGTTGTACAAACCGGAACAAACAGTGTACCTATCTATCAATTACAGTAGGCCTATAATATGTTAGAGATCTGGTAGGCCTTATCATATTTGATAACCTCTTTCAATTCAGTGTGGACTTAAACAGGACGATCAAGATTATTCAAGATAATAATATGACTGCTCGTGAGGAAACTGATAGACCTCCAGTCCTCTAGCTCTGAAATATTTTATGTGAAAGGAGAAATTCATAGTCTTTGGGGGAGGGGGGGGGCACAAGATACAAAAATACTGCGTACAAGTAGTGTTTCTGTCAAATGTCTGGTTATGTCCAGAACAACTTACATAGGCGAAATAAACTTTCTCACTTATAAAATACCTCAACAACCAAGCACCAGGGGCGGCCCATCCTTATGTGCTACAGTGCTACAGCACAATGATAATTTTTGCTCAAATAATGTATTTGCAATACCACCATAGTATCTGTCTGCCATTTGACAATTTCCCGTGGTTATGTTCATGACGCGTTATAGAGTGCTTAGTCTTCGCTCTTAGCTCTTTGGTGCCTCAGGGGGTACAATGTGCTACTCTAAACTCTAAATGAGAATGTAGACAATTAATGCGCATGTGCGAAGCTGAAATCATTGCCCTGATTGGCTATTTTTACGCGGGGAAGTGCTGTAGTCAGCTTCAGCACAACACAGCTTGGAGATTGCAAGAGTAAAGCGTAACGAGAGAATGCTTGTTTGTGGAAGAACTCGGAACTATTTACAATGTAGGCCTATTTGGTAATTCAAGTGTCCGACTGCTGCTGCCGTCTACCTGGTTTTTGAGGTTCCTCCTGAATCAGTCAGCAAGCGACGGAGAATGGAATCCCAGAAAACTGAAGCCAAGGAAGTATGTGACCGTATAATTCAGAAAACTACTCACCGTTTCCAGCCTTTAAGCTATCTAGATTCAACAAAATTGTTAAACAGCAAATTTTCTGGCAATTTTTGGATAGCCTAATTTTCCTGAACGCGAACTTGAAGTTGCTATCAACAGCTATACTGTACTGAACAAAAGAGTGTTAAAGACACAACTTTGAGTTCTATATGGAACACCTGCCTTCCGGAATATAGATAGAGCTGTTCAATTGTTACGATACGTAGCCTCCAACAATTCACAGGATCCATTCTGTGAAGCAACACTGTCAATAGAAAAGAGTATGATATCCAAGTTGAAGGGTTTAACACCAGAGTAATTGACAGGTTCTGCAGTAGGAAGGAACGTCGTATGGATTTCATATTTCGTCACTAGGCGAGTCTCAAATTAAGGTAAATACATATAAGTGTATACAGTAGGCCAATATAGAAATTGTAGTACACTCATTATTTTGACCACCAGCCGCTACTGCCAAGCACAATCACTATTAACTAATTTACATCTGCAGAGCTGTTTACGTGTAGCTACAAGTGACTTGGACATCACTGAAATTCTGAGTAACATACAGATTCAAGGAAATCATAACTCTTGTGAGTGTTTTAATAGTATATTACGATACAAGGTTAGAAAGTGCTTTTAAAATTCGAGGGAAATTTAGAAAAAAAAACGAGCAGAGTGGAGCGAGTTTTTCAATTTCCGAGATTTTGTAATGCATTTCACAAACGTATATTGTGCAACATTTTTAGGACAACCATATTTTTAAAATTGCAAATACAACATATTTTGCATTGAAAATTTAGAACAATATTATTCCAGAACCTTTGCAAAACTCACTGTAATGGTAACTAAGTAACAATAAGTGGACTGTAGTGAGCCTATTTCAGTATAGTTTTATGTTATGAAGGATGGTTTCCCTAGCAACAAGTCTCTGTGTGGGAATTCTAACTTTCAAGGGCTAACAACAATAGCTGTAAATACAGCAAAAACACGATCGTGCAAAAAATTTATTTATTTATATATTTATTTATTTATTTTACTTGTATTATGTATTGGAATGGGTCTGTTGAATTTATTCGATTTCATGGTGCTCACTCACTCAGTATTACATGTGGGCAGTGCTCACAATCTTCAAAAGGTTGAGAATCCCTGTTTTACAGGTTATTAAGTAGTACCTATGTTATTTTACGACGCTTTATCAACATATTAGGTTATTTAGCGTCTGAATGAGATAAAGGTGATAATGCCGGTGAAGTAAGTCCTGGGTCCAGCACCGAAAGTTACCCAGCATTTGCTCATATTGGGTTGAGAGAAAACCCCGGAAAAAACCTCAACCAGGTAACTTGATCCGGCCACATGGTTTCGCTGCCAGACGCACAAACTGTTACTCCATAGGTGTGGACCAGGTTATTAAGACAATTTTAATGTTATTGTACATATAAAAACTGTTTTCCAGTGTGTAACTACATTTTCGGCAGAAGCATATTATAAAGCTTCTTCTGTGGAAGAAAGAACAGGAGGAGGGAGCATTTTATAGTAGGAAGGTTCCTATAAATTTCCTGTCTGAATAGATCAATTTCAGAAAAAAAATGTCGAAATTAATATTTTATTTAATTTCGGTCGTAATCATTTTTAAGGGGTTTGCACATAAATCATCTGTTGCCTTTTTTTTTTAATGCTGTACGATTTTTTTTTGTTTAATTAATGAGGAAATGTGTTCATGGATATGACAACCCGTTTTATCAACGTTTAAAGTTTCAATTTATTATGGTATGCTTCACTGTAAGCTTCCATGTCTTTCCTCTGTTACTTACTTATCTATGACTTTTAATGAACCCGAAGATTCACTGTCATCCTCACATAAGCCCGCCATTGGCCCCTATCCTGAACAAAGATTTATCCCGTCCCTACAATCATATTCTACCTCCCTCAAATCCATTTTAATATTATTCTCCCATCTACGTCTCGGCCTTCCTAAAGGTCTTTTTCCCTCTGGCCTCCCAACTAACACACTATATGCATTCCTGGATTCGCCCATACATGCTACATGCCTTGCCCATCTCAAATGTCTGGATTTAATGTTTCTAATTATGTCAAGTGAAGAATACAACGCGTGCAGTTCTGCGTTGTGTAACTTTTTCCATTCTCCTGAAACTTCATTCCTCTTAGCCCAAATAGAACATAGGAAATATTGGAGAATGCTGGGTTTGCAATGAAAGACCGCCCATTTGACAGAACATTATGTATGTATTTTTTTAAAATTGGGTAATTTTACGACGCTGTATCAAGATCTAGGTTATTTAGCGTCTGAATGATATGAAGGTGATAATGCCGGTGAAATGAGTTCGGGGTCCAGCACCGAAAGTTACCCAGCATTTGCTCGTATTGGGTTGTGGGAAAACCCCGGAAAAACCTCAACAAGGTAACTTGCCCCGACCGGGATTCGAACCCGAGCCACCTGGTTTTCTCGGAAAGACGCGCTGACCGTTACTCCACAGGTGTGGAGTGTATGTATGTTACCATTATTATTATTATTATTATTATTATTATTATTATTATTATTGTTATGTAACCAACCACTCTGAACCAACGCATTATTCCAGACTCAGATAAATTATGGTAATGTTTGGTTTCATATAATTTTGTAGCTGAAATCTTAGTCTTCAAGATATGTTGGCTACATTGTTTGCAGAGAACACTTCATCATGGAGTTGTAATCATAATGACAGCTTTAAGATTAAATTGTAATACAATGAGCACAGAATTCTTATTCAATAGTGTTTGATTGTTGTACATATAATATTGTGTTTATTACCGTAAATAGGTAAACATTTTTTCCCGCCACGAAATCGATAGTTTAAATCGGGAAACTAAGTGTTCGAGTGTTGTACATTCACAGTCAGTTCTGAAGAGTTCAGAAGTGTCTGGTGTGGACAAGGGAGACAGATCTTGATATTCGTGATGGACACAGATGAGCTAGCTGCAGTTCTAGGAATTATTATTGCGTGTATTGTTAAAAGAAGACAACAAAGAAGAAAGCGTGCTGACCGAAAACGTAAAATCGTTATGAAAGAATGTGCTAAGAAACGACAAAAATTAGGTAACGGCTAAGGAAGATGTAGTTGAACTGTTCATATTATTACGAGTTCTGCAATTCTTTTATGCCAGAAATTATTCTAGGAAGTTTCCTAGTACCCGGTAGTCGTTACATAAACTGTTTGGTCAGTCATTGTTGTATAATCATAAAATATTTATATTTGGGTTACATAAACTGTTAGGTCAGTCATTGTTGTATAATCGTAAAATATTTATATGGTGAAACGAGCGTTGAAGGACTTCCGCCGATTTTAGAATAGACACCGACGCACTTGAACTGTCAACATAGAAAACAAAAAATCACACTCAATCGCATTCACCTTCATCTTGACGGGATAATAAAAGCCAACTAATCTAACCAAACCTAACCTAACCTAACTTAAGTGCGTCGGTGTCTATTCCAAAATCGGCGGAAGTCCCTCAACGCTCGTGTAACCAAATTCTTTTCAGAAAGGAGCCACTGTGTGAACATAAAAACGACCTATGTAAAGAGTACCGGGTATTATGAAACTAGGCCGTACCCTTTTTTCTAATTTTTAGAAGTTTCATAAAGATCCATCTAGGCCTATATGTAATATTCATAGAAGTTCGTGTACAATGTTGAAATCGATTGTAGTCAATCATCTTGAATGTAGGCCTACTTAAGTTGGTACTAACATATTCCAGCATTAACAAGTTTAGTCCTACGGTACTTGTTTTACTCATGTAATAGTTAATAAAATGTAGATGTTTAAAATTATAGAATTACCGGTACATATGCCTACTATAATACTATGACATATTCAGGTGAAATTTTCTGTTTCAGGAAACATGTTAGGAAATGTAGAATTTGTTGACGTAGATAAAATTCACGTGAAAGAGGAGCCTGGAGAGAATGAAGAAAATGAGGACATAACGTTACCAACAGTGAAATCGGAGCTTGATGTGAGAGATCAGTCACCAACTGAAGAAGAGCCTGGAGAGAAGGAAGAAAATGAGGACATAACATTACCAACAGTGAAATCGGAGCTTGAGGTGAGAGATCAGTCACCAACTTGAAATTCTGCTGGACATGTAAAGTCAGCGCAATGAATAGTTGGAGAAAGTTAAGTCACGCAGAATCACATGCTTTTTACCTTCGTGTATGGTTAGCCCGTAGGGTGAGGGAACAGACTATTGCGTGTTTACATTCTCGATTCTCCAACATCCATTGCGCTGGCCGTAGTTTCGATAATTTTCCAGTTGTAAGGACTCTAATGTGACGGTAGTGAAAACGCAAATACAACAGGTATTGGAAAGATGTTACCAGAGTGCTAGTTATATGCCATATATACAGGGTGTATCACGAGGTTTTCCCCTGGTTTATTGAGGTGATTCCTGATGTTATTTGGAACAAAAAAATGTAAATACAGTAATGTAGTGACATTCATAATTAAGGAGTTACGGCAATTTGAAAAAACAGAAAAAACTTTTTATTTGAGGATATGACTGACAAAAATGGAAATCATAGTTAGAATACGAACAGTTGTTTCATTTTGTATCAGTCACTTGCATGTAGAGTGGATTTAAAGCAAATGTTCAAAATTTCCTCCCTGCATCTGAAGGCAAAGATTCGCACTGGTGTGAACTGCATGTGTAGCATTTCGTAACTTGACATGTGCGTTCTTTATTGTCGCCATGGCATCGAGAATGCGTTGAATCAACTCTTCTCATGTTTGCACCCTAATCTGATACACGATGTCAGGCCAGTTGATAGGGTCCCCCATGACCAATCCATCGATGTGGGAATTGGTGATTCATCTGAGCTGTTACCACATGGTAGAAATGTGCAGGCGTCCCGTCATGTTGGACGTACATTTGATGTCTTGTTTCCAGAGGAACATCCTCAAGAAGCTGCGGTAACTCTTCTTGTAAAAAGTTAATGTAGCCTACATTTTACCACTTAAATTTCCCGGGAAAATGAACGCCCCCAGCAACTGGTCACACACAACACCACACCAGACATTGACACTGAATCTGTGTTGACATGCATGTTATGCTTGTTGTTGATTCCATCTCTTGTAAAGTGTGCCTCATCACTGAACATTATGAAGCGATAGCGTTGCAGATTTTCATTAAACCAGTTACAAACTGCAAATGGTTGGCATGATCATGTGGTTCTAAATGCTGCACTTTTTGCACATAAAAAGGATACAGTCTGTTCTCATGAAGAATTCTCCATACCTTGGAATGTAAAGCAACATGCTTGTTGTTATGGGAACGAACCACTCGTTTCGCTTATCTACTGCTTGTTTAATCATTACAGTCCTCCCCCCCACACATCGTTAGTCCTGTGCAAACATGTCTAACCCTATATATAGTGAGGGTCACATAAGAACAGTTCCTAAACAGCAAATATTGCCGTCTTGTCAGTGTTGCCAACTGTTACCAGATATCACACGATCCTATGTACTGAATTTTTTTACTTACCATGCTTTATGTTGGAAGGATATTCTAAATAATTCAATAATTTGTAACATATTTTCGTAGGCAAACTATACGGAAAAGGGATCAACATGTCAAGTATTTTGCCTGGCAATACGAAATTCAATGTTTTGGCTAAACAATTGACTCACGAGACCTAACCTAAAAATGTATTTTGTTTGACCACATTAAATTATTAGTACTAACTCCAAAAACTTACCTGACTATAGTCTTGAATTATAACCACAATGCAACACATAAAATAACTATTATGTATTAATATTAATACTGATATTAATTAATTATTAGTATGTTCAAATTTCACTAGCTTCCAGTAACCGGCTCAGGAATCTAGTACAATTTTAATTTCATGGAACTCCAGTACCGACAAATATTGTCGATATTTGTCTCAGCTGCCAACATACCAGTTACAAAATCACTACCATTTGTAGTATTTGTCAGTATCGAAATTCGAAACGAAGTTGGCAAAAGAAAATCCAACCTACAAACTAGAAAATCACCACAATCCACTAGCATATGTAGTAATGGGGGAAAAATGGTTAGGTTTCACCCTTAGGGTATGAAGTAAGCTGATCCGGACTATACACCATGGCGTTTTTCGAAAATCTGTTGTAACTCCTTAATTATGTGAATGTCACCCCATTACTATATTTACATTTTTTGTTCCAAATAACACCAGGAATCACCTCCTTAAACCGGATGAAAACCTCGTGATACACCCTGTATAATATACACTAATGTTTGTGAAAATTGCAACACCAAGAAGGATACATTTGACTGAAATGAAATTGATACCACAGATTAGGTACATTCAAGGTGCGAATTAACGAGGGTGGGATGAGGGGATTCGCCCCCCCCCCCATTGGAAAGTTATCCCCCTCTCATAAATTCATATTAACTTCTATCCCCCCTCTCACAAAATATAATTGTTTTAAAACGAGTATACTTTATAAAGTATAAAGTAAGCAAAGAAAATTCATACGCAGAAAGAATAGACGTAAAAATAGAAGAAGAGTCTGGATCGAACTATTGATTTTGGAAAGACAGAATCGAGGACTATTTCACACTTTATTTGATGAGTTACATCAGGAATATAAAAAGTTTTTTTTTTTTTTCCCCCGTATTTTTGCATGTGTAAGAAATCATTTCAAGAGCTTCTAGCGGGAATTACCAATGAAAAAAAAAAAAAAGACACTGTGGCACAATAGGTTGTATACAGTCGTGGTGATGTAAGGAATTGGTGGTCCAACAGTCGTTAGCAGCGCCATGAACATGCCACTAAATTAGTGACATCGCTTTGGCGCCATGTGAAACCTACAATTTAATTCTTGGTATTGGGAGGAGAAGCATCACTTTTAGTGGCTGCCAGCAGCAGCGAAGCCAGCCACTCAGAGCATCTGCAACGCCACTATTCTGTGGCTGTGGCTGCATGTGAAGGCTCGCATTTACAGTAGCGTGCAAATTAATCCGAACAACGTAATTACTTATACAAAAACACTCAAACGGGATAAAAAAAGGATCTAAGACATACCTCAGTAATCTATGTGGCCTCCCTTGTTCCTAATAACAGCTCTGAGACGATTTGGCATGGATTCCACTAATTTCTCACAAATATTCTTCATTTCTTCATCGCGAAACCATACACCAATGAGGGCAGAAATCATCTTCTCCTTTGTAGAACCATCCATTTTTTGCATTCTTCTTTTGCAAATTGACCACAAGTTCTCAATGGGGTTGATGTCTGGTGAGTTACCTGGCCAGGGGAATATTCTTGTTGAATTCTGTAGTTTTTCGAGATGTATGGCATGGTGCCAGGTCTTGTTGGAACACACCTCTGCCATCCGGAAATGATTTTTGCAGCTGGGGTACGATTCTGGTTTCCAATAAGTGAATATATTTGTCAGAATTTATCATTCCCTTGATAGGTATTAATGCTCCAGGCCCTTCATGTGTAAAACAACCCCAAAACATTACTTTAGGGGGGTATTTGGGTGCTTGTTGGAGATGAGCTGCTGTTACTTTTTCGGATCCTTTCCGTACGTAAGAAACACGGTGGCCGTGGACCTCGAAATGAGACTCATTGGAAAAAAGTACATTCTTCCAGTCATTCACTGTCCAGTGTTGATGTAATTTTGCCCACATTAAGCGTTATTTGCACATAACAGGGGTTAGCAGTTGCTTCTTAATAGGCTTACGACCCCTTCATCCAGCTTCCAAAAGCCTACGCCGCACTGTTGTGACGTGAATATTCGCCCCAGTGGTAGCCATTAACTCGCGGGTTAAGTCGACAGCAGTTAGTCTAGGATTTAATTTACTTTTCCTGACAATTAAACGATCATCTGCAGGTGAAGTCTTCCTTTTCCGGCCACAGTTTCCTTTTTTCTGGGGTGTGATGGATCCAGTCTCCCTGTATCGTTTTATGATCGAATTAACAGTAGCCAAACCGATGTGACATTCTGCAGCAATTTGCCTCTGTATCATAGAAGAATGCTCTGCTAATGTTATATTTTTTCGTGGAGTTGTATCCATTTGTGAAGACGACAGAATGTACACAGGATTGCAGTATTAAGTCTTCAACACAACTGGAATGCTTATAAGTACAAAACGACAGGCAAAATGTCACATATTATAAAAAAAAATAATGACAGACCTTCAACAATGGAATTACACGTACTACAGATGTCAATTAAAGCGGTATGAGCAGCTGTGAGGCCAACAATGACAGAAAATGTAAAAATGTCGTGTTCGGATTAATTTGCACGCTACTGTATATCCATTATTCACAAGCAGTAGCAATTCTAAAAGTGGCCTCGTCTGAAGTGGCGCTACAAAATATACACAAATTAGATAAATTGCTTCAACGACTATTTTTATTGATAACTATATGAAACAATAATTAATTAAACCTAATTATAAAAAAATCAGGTCCCCCCTGGTTTGAACCAAGGACCTCTCGATCTCTTGATCTACAGTCCAATGCTCTACCACTGAACTATAGCACTGCTTGATTGTAATATGAGCACAGTAGAAAAGTGGTGAGAATGATTCTCTCTATTTATCAGCACGAATGAATGACTGTCTATGCTAAAAATGCTTTTATTTTGTTCATACTTCTTGTTTTATTCGACCTATGGCCTTCTTTGCAAACCTTTCTACTCGTAGAATAAAACGTCATTTTTAACATTTGTATCATAAAAAAATATTATGACACTATCTGCCACAATATGGGGGGGAAGGGGGAGAGGGAACACATGGGTAATGATGATGTAGTTCATAAGAGAGCGGACGAAAAGTAAAGACAGATGGAATTTCTGGTATTTGAACTGACAATATTTGTGTGCCTAATTGGTACGCATATTTTTAGTTTTTTTTGAAGATCATGCATTCTTCCAAGGAAGACAGAAGGAGTAATGAGGTAAGGAAATTGATTTAATTCAACACTTCTATACATTATTCTGCCACTATATTCTACCTTCATTGCTTGGAAAATAATATTGCTAAACTCCAGTCTAATGTCTCTCACTTAAAGGGGATCACAACACAAAAATCAAATTACTTTTGTTTTTAAATCCAGGACGATAGAAGACTATGAATATAATTGTTCTTATTTGTCTATGTCGTGTTGAGAAGTTCCGCAAGGATTTAGCTGAAGGTGTTATGTCGTGTTGTGTCTTGATCATAAAACCAAAGTTTGTGGGAAATAATTAACATTGTCTACACTTTTCAGACATAATCTATTAGAAAATATTACTTAAAACCCAGAAACAAACTAAACATATTTTGATGTGTTAAGTAGGCATTTTTAGGCTGTATAAAATGCCACTAATATATTTTATATCAATATATGAATATAATTTAAACATTTTTCCCCTGGTTCTTCATAAAAAATTAAGGCATTTATCCTAAAATCCTAAGTCTATTATTTAAAACTTTAGTAATATATACAATGTAGATTAGTTGAAGTGAACTAGTTTTAATTTGAACTTACTCATTAATGAAGGCCAGAGTGAAAATGTTGAAGGTAGCAATATTGCTGTATGATATTGGATTAAGTGTGAAATGAAATGCTATATGACCAAGAAAGATCAAGATTTTTCACAACCCTTGAAGTCAGTTTTTATTCTATGGGATTTCTTTCATAAACAGAACCACAGATATTGGTCAGCTGAAAATCCATGAGAAATTAATGAAAAACCATTAGGGACTGCATAGTGAAAAGCAGGGATGTATTTCTAAACATAAAGTGCCCTGGTTTTGTGAATTCGGCAGTAATTTACTGATAGTAATTATCGTGGTCATCATCATCATCATCATCATCATCCCCCCACCCCCACCACCACCACCACCACCATTTCTGCAGAAATACTTACAGGATGGGACGTCTGGCCGCGAAACCAGGTGGCCCGGGTTCGATTCCCGGTCGGGGCAAGTTACCTGGTTGAGGTTTTTTCCGGGGTTTTCCCTCAACCCAATATGAGCAAATGCTGGGTAACTTTCGGTGTTGGACCCCGGACTCATTTCACCGGCATTATCACCTTCATCTCATTCAGATGCTAAATAACCTAAGATGTTGATAAAGCGTCGTAAAATAACCTAATAAAATAAAAAAAAAAACTTACAGGATGGCAGACGAAAATACACGGGTTCGAATCTACATATAGAGGTTGTTAGGTCCTCAGAGTAGACCTCATTACGAAATTGTTTAAAAATGAATAAAATACAGTAGAACCCCTCTTAACCGGCACCAAAGGGACCAGGCTAGTTCTGGATACAAGATTTTGCTGGATAATTAAATAAATACCGGTATATACAAAAAGAGTTCGTATTTCCTGGTGCCAGATGTTGAAACTGCAGCCATATGAAGCTTATTTCTCTATCACTTGCGCGTAACTGAATAAATATAAAAACTGTGGATTTTCCTTATTAAAATACATCACACAACACAAATAATAGACTAATTCTAAGTTCGAATATTCACTGAAAATTAAAGTTCGTGTGGACTTTCTAATGTGGCAACACTGACAGCCCGAATATAACTAAATAATGCACTGTTGCTCGAAGAATCTACGTAAAGATTCTTATTTTTTGGTCCTACAGAATATATCTGTTATGGTAACAATTAATATTAGAGGAGAAAAATTCGCTCTGGCACCGAGGATCGAACCCAGGTCCTTAGTTCTACGTACTAAGCAGATGTATTCTGTAGGATCAAAAAAATAAGAATCTTTAAGTAGATTCTTCGAGCAACAGTGCATATAACTGTACAGATTACTGTGTATATTACTGTGGAATCTCGGCCACCAAGTCACTCAACTGAGTGCACTCCTCGTATAATGGCAGTTGACTAATATAAAATGTCAACATACATGCCCAACTTGGAGTCAGGCCAAAAAAGGGAGAAACGCTGGAGGAGAGGGGTTTGATCTGGTGCTGTGGATTGAACTTCGGCATAGCTCAATGGTGAGAGCACTTGGTACATACAACCAAGGACCCATGTTTGATCCTCGGCGCCGGAGAAAATTTTTCTCCTCTAATATTAATTATAACTAAATAAACATAAAAACTGTGTGAATTTTCCTTATTAAAACACATCACACAACACCAAAATACACTAATTTTAGGCTAAAAAATTCACTGAAAACGAAAGTTTGTGCGAATTTCCTAATGTGGCAAAACTGACGGCCCAGACTGGCAATGTGGCAGATTGAAACTTTTTTTTTGGCCCAACTAAAAGTGCCGTTGTTTTGGTATTGCAGATTATTTGGGTGCCAGTTACGAAGGATTTTACTGTATCTTTTTATGAATGCAAAATTTGACGACAGTAATGCAATTTGAGTACCAATTAAGTCTTAGTAATATATAATTTAAAGATGGTCCTGTAGTCTCTAATAATCAATCAACCAATCTTCTTAATGCATCCAGCTGTTTGCTGACAACATAAAGTCCACTATAGTCTATTCAGTTGTTTTTCACGAGAAATGAGGGGTATTTTGATCGGTGTTAGTCTCTAATAATGTTAACAATAAATATTAGCTATTATATTGGTTGTAACTTATATGAAAATTATAAAAGTACCCTGGTGCTATCCGGCCTCGAAAAATAGTATCCTGATGCTGCCAAGCTTGAAATACACCACTAGTAAAAAGATTGTGTGGTATGGATTAGAATTCCTTAGTCTGAAACAGTAAGAATGAATGCAGAATGATATTCACAAATGAAGGGTACACAGGAATAACGATCAAGGTCCATTTTAGAAAGTTTCGAGAAAAACGAATTTTAAAGTTTAAGCACTTAATACTTTATGTGTGTATTTAATAGAAATTGACGTAGTGGAATGTCAAGAATCATGATTTCTTATTACTAGCTAGACCACATGGTAGTACTTCCTTTCCACTATAAGATAGCATTATTAACTCAATTTCAATTTTTGATGGACCTTGATCGTTTTTCCCATGTACCCTTCATATGAGAATTTCCTCATTCTCACTTTAGAAGAGTTGTAGCATCAACCAAGAAACTTTAACATATGGGATAATATGCATGTGCAGTTTATTGCATCTTGTAAAATTTGCACAGATTATTCTCTGGGAGCATCATTTTCTGATTTGGTGGCATTGCATGGCCTTTGCATTTACTCTAACAACTCCAAATTTTTTTTATGAGGATATTTGGAAGAAAGAGCCTTCCATTTTGAATATTGTGTACACTACTTTTAACATTTGAATATAAGTAATTGATTAACTAGCGGACTTACTCGTGTTAATTATATAAGTTTGTGCGGCTTACAGCTGTTTCGGTGCTTCATCACACCATCCTCAGAGCCTACTAGATTTCGGCGTCATCTCGAACTTCTCTGCCTGTTATGTGGGTGTTTTTGATTGTTGAAAGATGTTGAAAAGTGGAGTCAAATAGTGTGTGTGTAAGCTGTAAGCCGCACAAACTTACATAATTAACACGAGTAAGTCCGCTAGTTAATCAATTACTTAAAGAGCCTTCTGTCATAGACTGATGGCCGGTTTCACCAAGCTTCTTTAAATCAGCACAAACGACTTGTCAACAAATGGATCATTTAATTTTAACGGGATCTATAAAAGTTGACTGTTTCACCAAGCCTCGTATCTTTAAAATTAACAGGCGTTTACTAACGAGGGGATTTTGTACTTGTATCTTGCATGTTTTGTTTTTCATACGACCATGGCTTCGAAATCGCGAATTTCATTGGTTACATATGATCATGGCTGACTTTGTTTGGCATGAGGGAACAGTCATAGGCAAACGGGTAAGAGGCAGTAATTTTAAGAACATCTTCCTAAATACAGTATGTTGTCAGACCGCAATTAAAAAAAAAAAGACAGCTGCTTCTAAATGTAAATAATAGGAATGTAGAGCAGTTAAATTGTAACTTCTAAAGGAAATCTAAGAAAATTTAGTGGACTATAAGGTCGACAGCTTCAAAATTGATGCCACACTTAATTATATACAAAGCATTCTAAGCACTTATATTAGGCCTAAATTTAGGACGGGAAATTGCCTCTACCATAAATTGCATACTACTTTTCCACTGTATTTCATACAAATTTATTAGTACCCTGTAACAATTTTGCCGTGCTTGTGTGGCAGGATTCAGGAGAGGTGTCATTAAATTGGATTTTAAGGGGTATCCATTGTCTCCTAAAAGAAAATCTCTTTGCACCCTTTTCATTTAAAAGGCATCCTCCTTTGGAATGTTGTGCTATCCGTCTAGACCGTAACATTATCTTAAACCGAGAAGAATCTGTTGGAGAGGCATTAAGTGGGTGATTCCTATCTGTCGTATTCTAACCTATTACAATTTCAGTAAACTAGCGCTGAGGTAGTTCTGCTGGTTTCAGAAGTGAAAATCGTTGAATTTATAAGGGATTTTTTTGTGGTAATGCATTTGATCGTATATGCAAGGCATAACAAAAACCTAAACTAATCAAACGTAAACTGTCACAGATTCGTATGTGCAAGGTGTATAAACAGAGTACGAAGGAAACTACCTCAGCGCTAGTTTAGCCACAATTTTTCTATATGGAGCGTTACATAGGCCTATGAAATTGTTTGAATATTGAAGGAAAAATATGTTCTTCTATTGCAGATTCTTTTGGCTATATTACTGCCAGGATATACCATACGATTGGAACATGTACACAATCTATGTTGTCTATGACAACATAAAATTTAGCTATAAGCTTATTAGGCCTATAGAAATAATGACTATTGTAATGTTGATAGAACGTCTGATAATTTATTCACATATCTAGACAATATAGCTTTTGATACCCCGTTCATATCATCAATTACCATTTCAAAACTTCCTGCAACGTTATCTTAAAGCGAGAAGAATGTGTTGAAGAGGCGTTAAGTGGGTGATTTCTATCTGTCGTATTCTAACCTATACAGTATACCGGTATTCAATTTCTTCTAGAATCATTCTTACTACTTATTTCCTTAATGTGTAGCTTTCGTGGAATTCTTTATCACTTAATCTTCAAAATGATTATTCCGAGTGTTATTACAACATATAAGTTCGTCGTTATGTTGAAGTTCTAAATAAAGAACTTCATCATCGAATAATTACGTCCGCCATGTTGTTGACTTCTTAATGCATCATTACTGTTTTAACGCGACGAATAGGTCCTAATAAATTAACGATGAATTTAAAGATGCGTTAGCAATAATGATACTTGGTGAAATACAAAAACTGACTAACGTGTCATTAAATTATTTAACGAGACGTTATAATGATAACGAAGGTTGGTGAAACCGGCCATGAATAATACTTAAGGGTTAAAGGATAAGATTCGATGTGAAGCATTGTTCCAGAGTTATAGGTTTGTGTCATGAGTTTCTGTGAGCAGCTGCAGCAGTGCATTGCTGGGGGAGTTCACCTAAAGGATGTAATTTTTAAAAAGTTACTTCATTTGTATAAATAAAACAAATCCTAAAATTTAAATAATAACTGGTTTTAAAATATATTTTTGGTTCACTTTAAAATACCAATGTTATTTTAAAAGTAGTTTGAATTCCCACCTTGTAGTTCTTTAAATGTTTCAATACCCTGTAATAATTACACATACAAATATACAGTGCTGTGTTCATTTATTACAGATTCATGAGGAAGAAATAGGGAAGCAGGATGTTCACGAAGCAAGTGATGATGATATGGACATAGATGTTGATAACATAAGTCAGCCAAACATTACGAAACAGTGCATAGCTATCAAGAGTGAAGCATCGTCTAAGAATCATCTTGACCACATAGTAACAACAGTGGCTTCAGTAACAAACAGTACTGTTAGCAAAAGACAGAGAGATGAGTTCAGTATTTTTGGAGATTTTGTGGCAAGTGAATTAAGACAAATTAGTCATGATGAATATGCGCTTGTTACGACAAAAAACAAAATTTGTCAAGCAATTTTCAACGCACAATTAAGCATAATAGGGAGAGAGAGATGTCACAGCTCATATCCTCTTCATCCCACAATTCAGAATTCCACTTCTATGCAAACGCATACTCCCCCTCCTTCCACACCTCTGCAAATATGCAGCACTCAGGCTAATAGTACAGATTCTAAGTGAGGCTTGTAATACATAGTGGAAAGGAAGTGTTTTATGTAATTTTTATACTTATATACAAATGGTATTTAGAGAACCTAGAGGTTCATTGCCGCCCTCACATAAGCCCACTATTAGTCCCTATTCTAAGCAAGATTAATCCAGTTCCTATCATCATATTCCACCTCCCTCACATCCATTTTAATATTATCCTCTCATCTACGCCTCGGCCTCCCCAAAGGTCTTTTTCCCCTCCAGCCTCCCAACTAACACTCTATATGCATTTCTGGATTCGCCCATACGTGCTACATGCCCTGCCCATTTCAAACATCTGGATTTAATGTTCCTAATTATGTCGGGTGAAAAATACAATGCGTACAGTTCCGCATTGTGTAACTTTTTCCATTCTCCTTAACTTCATCCCTATTAGCCCCAAATATTTTCCTAAGCACCTTATTCTCAAACACTCTTAACCTCTGTTCCTCTCTCAAAGTGAGAGTCCAAGTTTCACAACACAGAACAACTGGTACTAGAATTGTTTTATAAATTCTAACTTTCAGGTTTTTTGAGAGCAAAAAGCTTCTCAACCGAATAATAACAGGCATGTCCCATATTTATTCTGTGTTTAATTTCCTCCTGAGTGTCATTTATAGTTGTTACTGAGCTCCAAGATATTTGAATTTTTCCACCTCTTCAAAGGATAAATTTCCAATTTTTATATTTCCATTGCGTACTTTGTTCTGGTCACGAGACATAATCATATACTTTGTCTTTTCGGGATTTACTTCCAAACCTATCTCTTTATTTGCTTCAAGTAAAATTATCGTGTTTTCCGTAATAGTTTGTGGATTTTCTCCTAACATATTTACGTTGTGCACATAGACAAGCAACTGATGTAACCAGTTCAATTTCAAACTCTCTCTGTTATCCTGGACTTTCCTAATGGCATATATGTAACTTTTATAAAAGGTATTGATTTTCTTAAGTTGTTTTTGTAAAAATATTTGGAAAATAAATTTGTATACTTAAGTCATATGCTGTGTCTTGACCTTTATTTTTCCCTAAAGAATGCTAATCTGAACATTACACACTTTTGAAGTAACATTGTTCTTTGGAAATGTGTAGATACATAAGAGTTTAGAAGATTTATTGGTAGTGTGAGTTTTCTTCTTTCAAAAATGTTTCATTATGGCTATAGCTAGCTTGCTGGTCTTCCAACATAATATGTTATGTAAAATATGTGATATTACTAAATTACGTAAAAATATGTTAAATGAAACACAACTATAACCATATCAGTACCATAGATCGCCGAAATTTGTCATTTTCAGTAGTATACAAGGTAAATTTGTTAAATTTGGAGTGCCTCAGAGTTTGTATTGGGGCCAATTCTTTTTAATATTTATATAAATGATGTAGCAGGTAACACTGATAATATTAGCAGTCATAGTTATTTATTTGCTGATCTCTTTGGATTAAAGGTTTCTTGTAACACTTTAATGAATTTAAAACAACAGTAGTATAATTATATTGGGTGTTCATTTCAAAGTGTCATGACGTCACTGTTGATGAGTCAGCGATTTGAAGCGAGTTTCAGCTTTTGTGTCAGAGAAGTTGCCTATTAATCAAGGCGTTCAATCTGAACTTGAAAACGTGTACGTTATAACTTGAATGTCGAAGCAACAGATGGCAGTCTGTACGGTCTGTGTGCTACCATGACCTCTTTCGAACTGTGTTTTGTGCGGGCAAGTCGTACACAGAGTATTTGTTATCATCGGTTGCGTACAGCAACATTCCACAACACAAATCAAATGCTCCGTGTCCATGTTGACCGTCGAAATTAATGTCAACAAATACGTAAGTAATTGTCTTAACCCTCTCCACATATCCCGACAGTAAGAAAAAACTCACCTCAGTACATGTTTCGAAACAGTTCACATTCCTGCCACTACAGGCGTTACCGTACGTATCGGTAAGTACTCTTCTGAATGAACGCTGTACTTGCTAGGCAATTTCTCTGGCACATAAGTAATACATCTCTGCGGAAGTGTAGGAAGATTGACTTCTCCAGGCTCATCAACTAGCCACATGACGGCATACAGCAAGCCATGACACACTTTGAACTGAACACCTAGTAGTACTACAGTATTACAGGACTGGTGTTCCCTTAATAAGGATAAAACTTGTGAAATTTTGTTTACTGTTACTAGAGAAAAGATTGATGTTAATACTTCTTTAAAGATTCTTTGTATTTGTATTGACTTTAGATTAAGCTGGCACAATATATAGCTAAAAAATGATTAGGCCTAAAGAATTATTTATGTTATGTAGACTGAATGGTGTTGTGCAGCAAAATATTTTGCTTCAAGTATAATATGCACATTTACACTGTTTAATTTGTAATGGTATCCCGTTATGAGGCAATAGTTCATATTGTGATGAAATATTTAAATTAAAAAAAAAAAAAAAGCTCTTAGACTAATCTGTCAGGGATGTTATCTAGTTTACTGCAAGCCATTGTTTTTAAAATTAGGGATAATGACTGTCCCAAGTCTTTATATATTTTATTTACTTTTCATTCTAAGGAAGGGCAAACATACATTTTTAATACTCATCATAGTCATTATACCAGGAAAAATGAAGATATAAGAAATAAATTTTATCATTTTAGTTTATCTGAAAAGAATTGGTATTTTATGTCAGTTAAATTTTATAATAGTTTACCTCTTAATATGAGATGTTTGCCTGATAATGTGCTTAAAGCAAAATTAAGTCTATTTTAACAAAGAAATATTTTTATAATGTTAATATATTTTTAATATATATGCATTGTATCCTTCACGTGACATAATTAGGAACATTAAATCCAGATGTTTGAGATGGGCAGGGCATGTAGCACGTATGGGCGAATCCAGAAATGCATATAGAGTGTTAGTTGGGAGGCCGGAGGGAAAAAGACCTTTAGGGAGGCCGAGATGTAGATGGGAAGATAATATTAAAATGGATTTGAGGGAGGTGGGATATGATAGACAATGGATTAATCTTGCTCAGGATAGGGACCGATGGCGGGCTTATGTGAGGTCGGGCTCCTTAAAAGCCAGTAAGTAAGTATGACTATGACTGTATACGTTGTGTTTTATGGTAATAAAGCAGTATCAATATGAAACGAGTGTAATATGTAATTACATAAGAATCCAGGCCCTAATGGTTACATCTACTTCAGTGTATGGGTGCATTTAATGGAATAGTTTTAATTTCATGACAAAGTTAAGTATATGTTAAAGTTTGCGTAGTGATTGAGACTGTACAGTCACAGAATTTGAACCTGCACTGAAGGATCATCTGAAAGTACCAAGAGTTCGTTCAACTTTCTACCTAGCAGTGATACATTGCTATGTGTTGGATGGAGTCTGGCAGCATTGAAACACTGTTAAAAAACGTTTTGTGTACGAGTATTTCTTCTTTATTACTTGCGAATAATATAGGTATTTCAGTGAGTCTTATTTTGTCATCTGATTGTAATAATTGCAGGACGACCTGATTGTACCAGAAACAGATAATGAATTTTGGTGGGGTGGTGTGAAGAAAGAAGAATGGAGTGAGACTGAGCCATCATATCCGGAACCCGAGGTCAATGTGGAGGTGAGTCAGTTACAGAATCTTGTTAGTTGATAGAATACTCTGACTCTGTTGTGGTAACATGTAATCAGTTAGAACAGTGTGTGTTTATAGCCTATATCAGTCATGGCGAAAATGTGATTTGCGAGCACATTGTGGCTTGCAGTGATAGCTGTGCATTTCTCTTGCTTCCTAGCTCCCCCAACTCCCACCCTCTCACTTTTATTAATATTTAATTGTTTTATTGAAATGTTTTATTAAATTATTATTTGTTTGTAATTATGATGAAAATAGTAATTTATATATTATTTATATTATGAAGTTTTTGTTAAAATTTTAAAAGGAACGATTTTGACTGGAGTCGCACTCCGTTCCAATTGTATTTGTCTCTGACCTGCAAGTGGCGTATTGTCGCAATGTCTCTCTCGAAACCATGTACCTCTACAAAATCGAAAGTTTCAAGTAGGATGGGAGGACGCATTTTTTTGCTGCCAATATAATGCGAATATTAAATGTATAATTTGTTCACAAGTACAGTATTACGAGGAAAACGGTTGTATAACATAAAACGGCATTATACTGCATGTCACTCATGAAACATTAAAAGGTTAAGTGTTATTATTATTATTATTATTATTATTATTATTATTATTATTATTAATATTATTATCATCTCTGTACATCAATCCTTTTTCAGCAGATGTATGAATGATGCGGTTAGATCTTCAATTTAAACTCACAGATGTACAATGTAATGTTAAATGAAAGCTAGATGTAAGGACTTGACAAATGTTGAACTTTTCAAATCTTTGCCAAAAAATAAATATCCGAAGCTTTGTTCTTTCTCTTGCTCTGTTGAAGCCGTGTTCGCTACAACTTACATTTGTGAAAAATTATTTTCAGCAATGAAAATAGTAAAAACCAAATTTAGATCACGACTGACAGACAAATACCTTCATGATCAACTGTGACTGTCAGTAAGAGTGACATAATTCCCGATTAAGTAGTACAATAATAAAATAAATGCAATCCTATGTCTTCAGTTTGGGATTTTAGAAAACACCTTTTGTATGTAATCCAGAAAGTGAAAGTTTACTTTCTTATACCAAGTGTTCAATATTAACAGATAAAAATGATACAGATGATGGAGGGGTCCAACATGAGCGTTTTGAGATAGGAAACCAGTGGTTGGAAATGTCATTTTAATACTGTATGAGACACTTTTTCAAGTCATCCCAGCTATACCATAATGAATACAGCATGCTTACTGATAATCAGAGTTGACTATGTATGTGTTGATTTATTCGCTATTTATATTAGAAATTGTAATCATGTATTATTAGATTTCTTGATTTATTATGTGAACAGGAGCTGCCTTCTGACGTTTGTATAGAAGAAAACATGAAAGTAGAAATGAAAATAGAGGACCATGCTGTAACACTAAGGTTAGTATTCAGATTAAAGATATTGACGTGAGAAATGTTGGTTTATTCTCTGTAGTTTTAGATGTTTATTAACCCTTAAGTCGTCACGCGGGGTGTTATGAACATCCCAGTCAGATATTACAGAGCTCGTAACTATATATTCAGTAAGCCTGTACTTCTGAAACTTTCAGTACCTTCAATGGAATTGGTAAGGCAACAATAACCGTAAACATTTTTGAAATTGGAATTTGCATACTCGAAATAATAATGGTTCAATTGGATGGGGGTGGTTAAGCGCGACTGTTAAGGGTTAAATACAGCCATTTTACTTACATCAGGAGTTATTGCAACATGAGCCCATCATGGACTTCTGGAAAATAATTATACTCAAGATTACAAGAATTATAAAGGACTGGAATTTTTCTGAGTGTATCTGACTTTTAAAAATCTGAAGTGGTTTGATATCTTCGATCACATATCGTATACTTACTTAAATGTTAAAAAAAAAAAACCCCGGAGGTTCATTGCCACCCTCACATAAGCCCACCATCTGTCCCTATCCTGAGCAATATTAATCCAGTCCCTAGCATTATATCCCACCTTCCTCAAATCCATTTTAATATTATCCTCCCATCTACGTCTCGGCCTCCCCAGAGGTCTTTCCCTCAGGTCTTCCAACTAACACTCTATATGCATTTATGCTAGATGCCCTGCCCATCTCAAACATCTCGATTTAATGTTCCTAATTATGGTAGGTGAAGAATGCAATGCATACAGTTTTGCATTATGTAACTTTCTCCATTCTCCTGTAATTTCATCCCTCTTAGCTCCAAATATTTTCCTAGCACCTTATTTTCGAACACCCTTAACCTCTGTTCCCTCTCAAAGTGAGAGTCCAAGTTTCACAACCATACAGAAGAACTAGTACTACAACTGTTTTATAAATTCTAACTTTCACTTTTTTTGAAAGAAGACTGGATGGCAAAAGATTCTCGGTCGAATAATAGCAGGCATTTTCCATATTTACTGTGCATTTAATTTCTTGTCGAGTGTTATATTTGTTACTGTTGCTCCAAGATATTTGAATTTTCCCACCTTTTCAAAGGTTAAATTTCCAATTCTTATATTTCCATTTCGTATTATGTTCTTGTCACGAGATGTAATCACATACATACATACATACAGTCAAGTACCCATACTTGGGACAGTAGCCTTACTTGGGACATTTTGGAACTTCTCATTCTACAAAGTTTCCTATCTTGACAATTGTTTATAGTGAGCTGGAAGCATGTTTAATTACAAGGACGATGTTTTAGTTGAGTTATGAAATGAAATCAAGTTCATTTTAACTGATTTTGTGTTGGAGTTTAGAGTTTTGAAGTTCTTACCAAAAAAAGGTGAATTATTTCGTAAGATTAACTTTAATTACCACTACTCTCTGAGCAGCTTCTAGAATTTGCTGACCCCTGATATGTAATGTCTGTAATGTTTCCTTCAATTCCTAACCACTGTTTTTAAAATGTCTTATTTCATTTCCTTCTTTTTAATATGTTTTTAAAAACGTGTATAGGTGTTCCTTACTTGGGACAGTGTCCCAAGTTATGTCAGCATTTGTAGTAATGTCATTTCTAGGTTAGGCCTACACTTCAAATGATCTTTTTTCAGACTGAGGTCGATTTTAATAAAAAAATGAGTCAGACCAAGAGGAGTTATATTAACTTTGATGATGAAAATCTAAATCGTGCGGCTGAGGCTGTTCGCCAGAGCCAGAATATCAAGAGAGCTAGGGCAGCTGTGTCTCCAGAAATTATAGATTCATATTTTGAAGAACTATCAGAGACTCTGAAGGATGTTCCGCCAGAAGCTATCATTAATTACGATGAGACAAGCATGCAGGATAATCCAGGAAAGAGTAAGGTTAACGTCCACAGAAGTTGCAAATACCCAGAACGAATAATCGACTTCTCAAAATCAAACTTCTCAGTGATGTTTGCCAGTACAACAAGTGGTGTTGCCTTGTCATCATATGTAGTTTACAAGGCTGATCACTTATATAGCACATGGACAGAAGGCGGACCAGCTGGAACGAGATATAACCGATCAAAATCTGGTTGGTTTGAGGGAAACATTTTTGAGGAATGGTTCGAAACGATAGCTTTGCCATATATGAAAAAACTTTGTGATTGCCCCAAAGCTATTATTGGTGACAACCTTGCCAGCCACATTTCTGTTAAAGTTTTACAACAGTGTATTGACAAGAATATTCAATTCATATTATTTCCACCTAACAGCACACATTTGTGCCAACCCTTGGACTTAGTCTTCTTCAGTCCACTTAAAGTAGTATGGCGGAGACAGCTGACGGACTGGAAGATGAAGTACAAGGGGGCTATAAGAAAAGATCAGTTTCCTAGACTGTTGAAGAAGATCCTGGATGAACTTGGGACTGTGCAGCTGAAAATTTGAAAGCAGGTTTTCAAAAGGGTGGAATCTATCTGCTCAATAAATATAGTGTTGCAGCGCCTACCTTAAGTTTCTCAAGCTGAAGATGACTCTGCTTCAGCAGCAAGGTGGACTTCATCATTTGAAGAATTCCTGAAAAACACCCGTGAAAAAGAAACTAAAGTGAACCCAAGGAGGAAGAAGATAACAGTCACACCTGGCAAAAGTCTGACGGAGCGAAATGTGATTGAAGAACTAAGAAAGAATGAAACTGAAACTGCCCAAAAACGAAGAGAAAAAGAAAATCACAAGAAGGTGACACATCAAGCTAGAAGGAATAAGAGGAAGGCTTCTGACAATGGAAATTGCAGTGGTGACCCTGCTGACGATCCAGAACCAGTGCCTGAAAAACGAAGAGGAAAGAAAAACAATGAAGATGAGAGTACAGACGAAAGCGACGTGATATCACTCCATCATTATCAGATGAGGAGGAACATTTTGCAGTATTGTCTGATAATGGCGAACAAGAAATAAATATTGCAACAATTACTAACCAGCAGCAAGTGCATGCAGACATTGACAACATGGAATAATAGCAGTGACCAACCACCAACTCATGTTGAAATAAATGACTTTGTTATCGTTGAATTTCTTTATGATCAAACCACGGAAAAGCAATTCAAAAAAACCTTTACTGGAAGAGTAACAAGTAAGAGCAATGACAGTTCCTTCTACAAAATTAGTTTCATGCGAAACTACATGGGGTCGCGAGATGTTTTCATTTTTCCTAACGTACAGGATGTTGATGATTCTATTCCATTAGAAAGAATTAAAAGGGTTCTGAAACCAGTTTCTGAATTCAGGGGTAGATACACTTTCGTTTTGTAAACTAAATAATTAAGGTGATTCTTAATGGGTTTAGCTCTTTAAAATTTGTTTGTAAGCTTAAACTGTTATAAAGTATCCTAAACAAACAATTTTTGTACATGAATAAAGGTTATTTTGTTGTGTAATATTGCTCATGTTCACAACATTGTATTGTCTAATGTCCCATGTTAGGTAATACCCACCCAAACATGGTACAGAAGCTAAAACAAATAGTGTCCCAAGTAAGGGAACATGTACCCTAACTTGGGACAAGGAAGATTTTTCTAAATAAAAAAAATATATTGAGAGAGAGAGAATTTTTATTTCATGTCACAAATAGTGCTGATAGATTTCAGTATTTCTACATATTTATTATTATCCAATTCTAATTTTTCAAAACTGGTATTTAGCTATAAATTTGTAAACTGTCCCAAGTATGGGTACTTGACTGTACATGTTTTTTCAGGGTTTACTTCCGTACCTATCTCATTACTTGCTTCAAGTAAAATTCCCATGTTTTCCGTAATAGTTATGGATTTTCTCCTGATATATTCACGTCATCCATATAAACAAGGAGCTGATTCATATATATACCAGTACCATATTTATTTAAGGTTATTGCTAACGATCGACTGCCACTTCATAATTGTTGTTAAAAGACATTAGGCCCACAAGAGTGTGTCATAATGTGTTTTTATTACCTTAGCTTCACGTTATAATGTTAAGTGCATGGATGGCAGTTAAGTGTGCTGAAAATAATGTATAGATACTCATGCTTTCTTTTTCTTATCAACATATTGGATTTAGACTTATTATGGCCTGTTTCCATGAAATTGTAGATGAGTTTGTTGAGTCCAACGTTGTCTAGGACTTTCCATGACCCGTTGATCATGAGGTTTGTAATTGAAGGCAATTTTGGGCATTCTGGTATTTAGCATTCTTGAGAGATGTTGTTGCCAATCCTATTTGATACTTCCTGATTTCTTCAGTTGTAACTTATAACTCATGTTTTAAAAAATTAATTGTATTTTTTTGTTGTTGGTTATTTAACAACACAGTATCAACTACTAGGTTATGTAGCATCGATGAGATTGGTGATAGTGAGATGGTATTTGGCGAGATGAGGCCCAGGATTCGCCATAAATTACTTGACATTTGCCTTATGATTGGAGAAAACCTCGAAAAAAAAGTCAACCAGGTAATCAGCTCAAGTGGGAATCGAACCCACGCCCAAGTACAATCAGTAGTGTATTAAAAACGCAACAGTATAGAAACGATTAAAATTGGGAACAAGTATAAGAAGAGGCCTATTATTACGCATATTATTAGAACAGATTTTGTAAAAAATATTGCTCAGGAACTTAGCAAAAATTAGTTGCTGCTAAGTTGTCACTACCTTGATTTATGTGCTGAGGTAAACAAATATTGAATCATGGTATAATTTTAAAATTATTACAAGTAAATGAATGCACTTACTTCTTAGTACATGTGTCTAGCTACATCCTGATTACATGATGCACATTATAAATTGAGTCTGCTATTTTCTAAGATTGTGCGAATTTCTTGTAGTGACTGGTCTTCGAAAAATTTTTCCTGCAATGTGTGATCCATGTTTTTGCATTTGATGTTTTTTTTGTCGAGTGACAAGGTCCTTAACTTTTCGTTATTCTCCCTGACTACTCCAGAGTGCACCACAGGTTGTGGATCCACATTACACTCATACTGAATGATTTTTAGTAGGTTATTTTACGACGCTGTATCAACATCTCAGGTTATTTTGTGTCTGAAGGAGATGAAGATGATAATCCTGGTGAAATGAGTCTGGGGTCCAACACTGATAGTTACCTAGCATTTGCTCATATTGGGTTAAGGGAAAGCCCTGGAAATAACCTCAACCAGGTAATTTGCCCTGACTGGGATTCGAACCCGGGCCACCTGGTTTCGCGGTCAGACGCGCTAACCGTTAGTCTACAGGTGTGGACTATTGAATGATGAATTGTTGGGATGTCACAGGGGAACTGGAGTACCCGGAAAAAATCTGTATGTTGCTTGGACAACTTGTCCAACACAAGTTATAAATTCAGGGCAGAGCAAGATTTGAACCCAGGTCCCTCGGTTTATAAGCCCAGTGCTCTAACACTGAACCACCGTGGATGTGTGTGTGCGTGCGCGCACGCGTGTTTTTTTTTTTTTTTTTTTAAAGTGATGTAAATATGCTTCTGTGTTCAAGTATCCAATAATTGTAGTCCATTCAGCAAATGTTTTGTACATGTTCAGATAGATCGTTAATATATTTTAATGTGTTGGTTTGTTTAAAATTTTTTCTGAGCTTCTTCGGATTATCCTTTTAGCCAATCTTCTGTCCATTGATTAACTGCCAATTGTGGATCTTATTGATCTGTCAAGTGTGAGCTATGAGTTGTAGTTCAGGAAAAATGCTGCTGCTGTTGGATCTTGTTTTTTTCTTGGTAAATATTCCAGGTCTTTCCTTAAACATTTGTAATGTCCACTTTTTTCGTAAAAACACTTTGGGCGTTCTATTTTAAATTCAGCACTCATTGTTAACTCTGGGCGCTCTATTTTAAATTCAGCAGTCATTGTTAACCCATCTGTAATGTGTCATAAGTATTCGCTGATAAGAAGTGCTATGGATTTAGCACTGAATTAAAAAATAGGCCCCGTAATTTTAACATGACAGGTATTACAGTCTAGTGATGTCAGCAATATTATTACAATTTGGTTGCTGTCAGTCAGCTTGGCAGGAAATTTAAAATGACTTACGAGAAATGTAGATTCAAGTCCCCCCCCTCCCCCCCAAAAAATAATTTATATCGTAAATATGTCCTACAGAAATGGTGTTCCTCGTAATTTTGAACTTTCTTTCCCTGCACAGAGAGATGGACGTACCGGGAGATGACAGCTTTCCTCAATTCGATACATTTTCATGCGATGCTTGTGGCAAAATCTTCAATTGTCGACGTAATATATTGAGACATCTTCGCTTCCACACGGGCGAAAATAAGTGTGAAGTTTGTGGAAAAGTTTTTGGAACGAATTATGAACTCAATATACATGAACGCAATCATAAAGGCACCAAGCCGTTCGAATGTGAGTTGTGTGGTGTGAAATTTAACTGTCGAACTGATTTAAACGTTCACAAACGCATTCATACTGGTGAGAAGCCATACAAGTGTCAATTATGTGGAAAACATTTTACAAGGTCTACCCATCTCTACAAACACGAACGTAATCATGCAGGAGAAAACCCTTTCAAATGTGACTAATGTGGAGAGTGTTTTGATACTTCTTACAATCTTCGCAGTCATGTTCGTACTCACACAGAAAAGAATCCCTTGGAATGCAGTTTTTGTGGGAAGCGCTTTCAAGATCGAAGTAACATTACCAGGCATATGCGCATTCATACGAAGGAAAAGCGTTACGAATGCGCTGATTGTGGAAAGAGCTTCCATGATAGAACTTCGCTTGTTACACATTCACGAATTCATACGGGAGATAAACCATACGAATGTACAATTTGCCATAGACGTTTTGCTTGTATAAGTAACCTCCATAAACATAAACGTTGTAGAAAATGGAAAGCTACTCACAAGAATGTGATATAGCAGAAATCGAGAAAAATTGCATGTTGTGAAATCATTTTTGAGATAATTGTACGTTTCGAGTTCCGCAATTCTGATGGGGTTTTTGGCATGCCAGATGAAGAGTATATCTAATGCCGACGATTTTAACATATGGAATGGATTAAATGTTCTACTGGGTGTTCAGTTCAAAGTGTGTCATGGCTCGCTGTATGGCGTCTGTGGCTAGTCGAGCCTAGAGAATTCAATCTTCCTACACTTCCGCAGAGGTGTATTACTTATGTGCCAGAGAAGTTGCCTAGCAAGTACGGCGTTCATTCTGAAGAGTACTTACCGATACGTACCGTAACGCCGGTAGTGGCAGGAATGTGAACTGTTTGGAAACACGTACTGAGGTGAGTTTTTTTCTTACTGTCGAGATATGGTGAGAGGGTTAAGACGATTACTTACGTATTTGTTGACATTAACTTCGACGGTCAACATGGACATGGAGCATTTGATTTGTGTTGTGGAATGTTGCCGTACGCAACCGATGATAACAAATACCCTGTGTACGACTTGGCTTCGCAAAATACAGTTCGAAAGAGTTATGGTAGCACACAGACCATACAGACCGCCATCTGTTGCTACGACGTTCAAGTTATACCGTACACGTTCTCAAGTTCAGATTGAACGCCTTGATTAATAGACAAATTCTCTGACATAAAATCTGAAACTCGCTTCAAATCGCGGACTCATCAGCAGTGACGTCATGACACACTTTGAAATGAACACCCAGTACACATCACCGCCACTTCATAGCAATGCCATAATGTATCTTTGGTTCAGGGAAAATACAACACAGCCTTGCTGCGAAGTGGCAGATGTGAATATTTTCCCTGGACTGAAAATACAATATGGCATTGCTATTAAGTGTCAGTGATGTACTAAACATTTATTTGGAATTGTTCTATTGAAAACTCGGATCTGAGGTTACTAATCATTAAGTTATCAGGATTACATGACTCACTGCCGGAGTACTGATGTTTATGTTTTGGTTGGAGAGCCAATTGCACAGTAGCCTATTCGAATATCGGTAAATCACTTCCAGTATGTTTCACATTACATGTAAATTTGACATGTTGAAAATATACGTCTTTTTCAATTTACAGTTAGTAAAAGAAATATGTGAAGTAATAAAAATTAGTTATTTTCCACTTCATCCACATTCGACATGTCTTCACTTTCTAAGGCGTCATTATTTTCGTATTTTATTTATTTGTTTCTGAAGACAGGTCATATAATTCTCTTGCTGAAAGCGTATGTTGTTTTCAACAAGAACTTACTTCTATTATTTTTTTTTTTTTCACATCTAAGCCCTCTGAGAAATTTTCTCAGATTTGTTGGACCTATCTTGGAAATTATTAATATATTTTTCAATTTTACTAACAATCTCTTTATGATAGGCACAGAACCCCAGTCTTACACTTAGAAGTTGTGGATGATATATCTAATAACCATTTTGTTGAAATGATACAGTTCAGTAATTTTTTTTTAATGTTACACATCTTGCGAAAGTGTCAAATATCTCTTATCTCTAAGTATTCATCAAATTGAACCAACTCACTCTGTATTAAAATCTCTGGAGATGGCCACTAAGACCTTCCTAGTATATTAGTCGTGTAGTGTTGAAATTCATTTCTGATGTGAAGGGCACTTATTCCCGATGATATGGTAATAGCACAGTCTAGTATATACAGTCACGAAGGTCAATACATAGTAAATATGCATCTATAGATAGTTGCTAACCACTAGGATCGCTACTATCGTCTCATTACAGACAATGCGAAATAGTACTGGCACAGTCTATTGTTCCTAGCACCCTTACAACTCAAGCTTCGTGACTGTATATACTAGACTGCGGTAATAGTCAAAGATAACAGAAATAAATCTTACATAAAATTGTTCCTGATGGATGGATAAATAGACTATGACTATACCATCTATTAGATGGAAGAAATATGTACAGTTCTAGAAAGAAAATGGCTCACCTGAATTTTCTAAGTTCTAGATTCAATGCATTCTTCATGCTCAGTGCTTCAAAGCAGTGGATCAAAATTGATCTATAGCCTACTTAATACGAGATGAATATTTATAAGTTGTGCAGTAAAATAGAATGACGATAAACGAAATTAACCTGCATAATTAATTTAAAAAAGCTCTTTCCTCAACAGTATCCGAACCCTGAACTTTGTGATATGCGAGCAAGCATGCTAGCACAGAGTTATCAGAATGCTTGCAATGAATTGTCATAATTGGGGTGTCGTACAGTATCTATCATATTTGTTTAATAATGACTTTTGGGTACATATTAATTTTATCTTATTTTCAGATTAATTTCATGTTTTTTGCATTAGTTACGAAATACGTTCCTGTAATACTATTCAGATAATACTGGGTTGAAAACTCTCGTTAAATTGTGGTGTGAAACATGCTATGTAAGGAGCTTCAAGAGTCGGGCCATGTTTTATTTCTGGGACTGTACTTGTTTGAACCAATAACAGGGATAGTTTTGAGTAAAATGTAATTGTTTTCAATTCGTTGTTTAATAGCACTGTATCAACTAAGTGGTTTACTAACTTCGGTGGGATTGGTGTTAGCAAAATGAGATAAGTCGGAAGATTTGCCATAGATTATCAGACATCTGGGGAAAACCGCGGAAAATCTCAACTCCTGTATACACGTTTCACGCAATCACAGGGATTTCCTCAAATCCTGTTACTTTTTTTTTGTAATATTTGTCTATCTGATGTGGAAATACGCTGTGTGTGTAGTTTGAGGGAAAGTTTCGTCATAAACTCATTAACAGTTCCTGTGTTAGTGTGTTGTAGTTGGTTATTTTATTTAACGACGCTGTATCAACTACGAGGCTATTTAGCGTCGGTGAGATTGGTGATGGCGAGATGAGGCCGAGGATTCGCCATAGATTACCTGGTATTCACCTTACAGTTGGAAAAACCTCGGAAAAAACCCAACTGGGTAATCAGCCTAGCAGGGATCGAACCCACGCCCGAGCGCAACTTCAGACTGGCAGGCAAGTGCCTTAACCGACTGAGCCACGCTGGTGGCTAGTGTGTTGTAATTAAGCAATTCGTGTTATGTAGGTACCGTACATAATTATTCATAGTGACAGAGATACAAGTTACAAAAATCAGTTGGTTCAAAATCGTAATCAAACCCCGAGATTCCACTTTATTATTGTAAATGATGTCGTATGTTGAACCATGAGGTCGACCTGGTTGGCGAGTTGGTATAGCGCTGGCCTTCTATGCCCAAGGTTGCAGGTTCAATCCCGGGCCAGGTCGATGGCATTTAAGTGTGCTTAAATGCGACAGGCTCATGTCAGTACATTTACTAGCATGTAAAAGAACTCCTGCGGGACAAAATTCCGGCACATCCGGTGACGCTGATATAACCTCTGCAGTTGCGAGCGTCGTTAAATAAAACATAACATTTTTTTTTTTTTTTTTTAACCATGAGTGACAGGTTCCAGTGAACATAAGATCATTGCTCTGACTTCATTTATGAAGTGGAAAAAATCATTTTGTTTTTATTAGTAACATCCTTATGTGAAATTAGGTGTAATAGATATTGAGGTATTGCAAGGAGATTTTTTACATTACGCCTACCCTTAGATCAGTGGTTGCCAAATGTCACGAAATTGTTGTTGTTGTTTTCTAATGCCAGGCGTTTAACAATAAAGTCATTTGACCTCTTGCACTCCAATATTTTTCAAAGATATTATCATGACCAGCCACTGAAGCACAGATTTTGAGGTGTTCCGAATCCATTTCGTGGTTTGAGTTGCACAATGGACAGTTAGGGGACTGATATATTCCAATTCTATGCAGGTGTTTGGCCAAACAATCATGGCCTGTTGCCAATCTAAATGCAGCTACAGACGATTTTCGTGGTAAATCGGGAATTAACTGTGGATTATGATGCAGAGAGTTCCATTTTTTCCCTTGGGATTGAGTTACCAAATTTTGTTTGTTGAAGTCTAAGTATGTAGATTTAATAAATCTCTTCACAGAGTAATACGTAGATTTAGTAACAGGTCTGTAAGTAGCAGTGCTGCCCTTCTTTGCTAAAGCATCCGCATTCTCTGTCACGAAATTGTGACATAATGTAAATGCAACCTGCATACCACTATCGCAGAGAGAGGCGTGGAATGAGTATTTCCTCAGGTAATGCAGTGAATGATAGTGCAGAGATGGACTGTGACTGAAGAAAAAAAAACAATATAGGTTAATAATCTTCTACTTAATATCTGCATGCACATTATTCTTGTTAAGCCTTTTTTCTTCTATTCATTATTTTTGTATTATTAATAAAAGAAAATATATTTTTTATTCGCCATGGAAGAAAACACGCACTTTACATTAACGGACTTATGAAATTAGAAAAACGTACCAGGCTGATCATGAAGTTAGAAATTACACCACGTGAGCCGAAAAATGCCGATCCATTTTACCCTGACTAAGACATAGAAGCCGATATTTTTTTATTGTTTGTTTCTTAACGAAATAGTCAACTTACTGGTAAGGACGTGGTAATCTTTATGGCAAAAAGAATAATAACATCGTACATTCTCTTTTTATACTTTTGACATTTTGTAATGAATTAAGCGCCTCATATTTTTGCCATCAGCACGAAAGAAAAACGGTTTCTCCCATGCTTCTTAAAATATACGTTTTTGCGTGTTTGTTTTCTGTTTTGAAAGAGACATTTCAAAACACAGTATCCAACAAACAGAATTACATATGTACGTCTGCTGCTGATATCTGTCTGCTTACTAACGAAGTGAAAGGTGTAAGAAGAAACTGGGGGTATGACGTCATCGTTACATTTCAGCAGAGGTAGGGGCATGTGTCGTGACAGAGCTTTCGACGATCACTGCCTTGGATACTAAAATAAATCAGAATTTAGCTTAGAGAACCTGAAAGTTGAAACTAGGCATACAATGCTGTTGTCTTTCAGAATTGTGCATACAAATGGTCAAATATCGAAAGTTTCTTGCACATTGTGATTAATTGTGAACTACACAGTAGGAAGCAATTCTATAGGTCATTTTTAGAAAAAAAAAAAAAAAAAAAAAGAATGCTATAGGAACATAGGTCCCGTGATAAATATTTTAGGAGCTACATTGTTCAAGTCCTAAGAAAGTAGAACCTGTCTAGTCTCGAAGCATTTTAACCAGAACTTCAGATTAAACCATCTGCGCATGCGTCAGCTGTTCAGAATTTCCAGTTCTGTTCTTAATCGAGAACCAATTTCACTAATTCTGAACGAGTTCTAAAGCAAGTTGGAACAAGGAACTGAGAGTTCAGTATCGGTTCGGAATCAGTTCTAGTCTTGTTGGAACGCACATTGGGCTATTGCACATGAACAGGCAGTTCAGAATCGATTCTGAACCATGCTGGAATAGGGTTTCCAGACATATTGGAAAAAAATACGGGACACTTATCAGTTATCACTGAGTAAGTGTAGTATGCGCATCCATCAAATATGCCAATCATGTGTGTAGTAAAGTTTACTACACAACACTTTACTAAGTGTAAGTAAACAAAATTGTTAGGGAGCACATTTGCTTTAAGTTTAAGCTTTTTTATGTAAGTTGCCTTCATGTTGCTTTTACTAAGTTATTACAGAAATAGCTACAAAATGCTCTACTCGTGTAACAATATTCTTATAAATCAATCCACCTTGGCCTTGCAATATTTCTCCGAAAAATGAATTTCACTTAACAATTGTATATTTCGAAGAATCATGTCATGAAAAAGCAACACAATCCTCACTGGAGAATGATTGTACAACAACCATTGATTATACTGTTTTTACAGACAATTTATTTTTCTCATCAGTCCGTAGAGCGTTCATGCGAGAAAATAATCTTTTGAGATACGCATTTGTTTCAGGGATACACATAATGAACTCCACTACCCTCTTCAAATTTGAGAGTTCTGCTTCAGTACTTTTAAAAATATCCATCCAGATTTCATCTAAACATTTAGTGTTGCCATCACTTGCCTTGATAAATGAATAACTCACAATAATATTGTTTCATAATAGTCCATCTACAGTCACCTGTTGCCCGGGTGCGATTCCCGGTCGGGGCAAGTTACTTGGTTGAGGTTTTTTCTGGGGTTTTCCCTCAACCCAATATGAGCAAATGCTGGGTAACTTTCGGTGCTGGACCCCGGACTCATTTCACCGGCATTATCACCTTCATCTCATTCAGACGCTAAATAACCTAAGCTGTTGATAAAGCGTCGTAAAATATCCTACTACTACTACAGTCACCTGCAATGATGAAGTGCGATGTTTAATATGTAATATACAGGGACATCATTTTATTTTTACTAACATTTCTAATATTAACCTGGCTATACCTTTGCCTTAAAGGATGTGAACCGGAAACACCGTTCGCTACCCCCTTCCAAAAGTGGAGTTCGATGATACTGGCGTAAGATACAAACAAATCACTTTACTAGGTATAGGAGGGATGAAAAGGAGTTCATCCATTTACGTAAAGTAGGAAATATCGCGATTTTGAGTTTGATAATTTTCATTAGGTTTTCTTTAATCAAAATATACTACAGTATTAACAATAAGTGTTTTTACTCACGAACTGAGCTGTCCGTTCGGACGTATTAATTATGCAGTGTATATTATACTGTCTACAGCACATTAGCATACAATATAGAGAAAGAAGTTAAATTGAAAAATAATCATAATATGGATATTTAAACACATATTTGAAAATGGTGACCATTTCGATACAGGTTTCAGTTCTTTTTTGCATATTATCGCACATGGACTATTATACCTAATTCCAGTTACCAGTTTCGTCCTTCGTACCAGTAACTCACTTTGAAATAATTGTGTACCTACTCTGTAAAAGAGTACCTTATGTACTGTAAATTCAATCTTCACTTCTGCCCGATCCAAAAAGATAAAATTATTCAGACATGCTATCTACTGTCCATCCAAGTGGTTTTGTCGCAGGGTCGTAGAAAGGGGGGAAATCACGTGACAGTTAATTAATTAACGAGACCTTTTTATTGAAGTTATTTTAAACAGTTGTATAATATTACGTAGACGTCCAATTCCTAACAGAAATTAATGTTTTCAGAAAAGAGCTAAGACAGCCCAGCCACAAAGGGACGGGCAGAAGTGAGTAGGGGAAACCAGGATGCGACATAGGCAATCGGACGACAGTACCTGTGCGAGAATATGATTCAATATTGAAAGCGAACATATTTCTGGAACGTACTATACTCACTAACTCAGTACTGTTTGTGTTTACTATGACCGTAAGGCGACTTTGACTGTATACGCTTGGTTTTGTATGGAGTACGGTTGGAAGTTTACTAGTAGAGGGGGTGGGAGTGAAGTACATTAAAAAACTCAGGTACAATAAAAATTGAAGTAAAAATAAAATGATGTCCCTGTAGAATAGACATTGTAACTTTTCCGTTTTCTCTCAGTTTAGAACTCTAAAATAGGGACAGAGCGCTGTCCTGAAGACTTTTCTCGGGACAATGGGATGCAGTAGCGAAAAATGGGAACCCTATGCTGGGACAAATCTTATATAAAATTCTGATAAGGCCTGTACTTTTGTATGCATCCCAGACTTGGACCTTGATGGAGGGTGATCTATTGAGGTTAGGTATATCTGAAAGGAAAATATTACGCAGAATCTATGGACTCATAAAGGAAGAAGAAAGCTGGAGAATAAGAAATAACGAAGAACTATACCAGCTTTATAAATCTCCCAATGTAGAGTAATCAAGGTATCGAGACTGAGATGGGCGGTTCATGTCATGAGGATGAACGAAAATGAGATGCCAAAAAGGATTATTGAATTTAAGCCTGATGGGAGGAGGAGAGTAGGAAGACCTAGGCTCTGTTGGATGGACTGTGTAACACATGATATAAGGAAAATTGCTATCAAAGGCTGGTGGAGTGTAGCCAAAGACAGAGATCTATGGAGGAAACTCCTAACGGGAGCCAAGGCCTACACTGAGCTGTAGTGCTATTGATGATGATATTGGATAAATAATGAGAGAATAGTGGCAGCATACAGTATTTGAGTCGACCTGGTTGGCGAGTTGGTATAGCGGTGGCCTTCTATGCCCAAGGTTGCGGTTCGATCCCGGGTCAGGTCGATGGCATTTAAGAGTGCTTAAATGCGACAGGCTCATGTCAGTAGATTTACTGGCATGTAAAAGAACTCCTGCAGGACAAAATTCCGGCACATCCGGCGATGCTGATATAACCTCTGCAGTTGTGAGCGTCATTTAAAAAAAAAGTATAAAGTACAGTATTTGAATTTCGACCACCATTGAAAACCATATGATTGACGTGGGAGAACTTTATGACCTTTTGGCCTTCTTTGCACTAAACTCAGAGGTTGCTGCCTGTCGTCAATGACAGCAATCCAATATCATAAATTTCTTTGTAACAGTATTGGTCCTTACCTTTATATCACCATCTCTTACCTAATTTTATTACTATGTGATTTGTAAGAATCTTCAGGTAATAATATAGACTGCTAGTTTTTATTGATCTTCATTCTGACTTCTGGGAAATACCCTGTTCTCACAAGCACAAAAAATTACAAGTACTTTTAATCTTTTAGACCACTGTATTACATCTGTAAGGATGGATATAGCTGGAGGACACTACAATATCACATTGATATTCAGTAAACTCAAAAAGGTATTTAATTACAGTATTGCAAAAAAAATTGAGTGCATTTACATTGAATTAGTATAATTTGATTTATGAAAATACTGATGTTCATTTCTTTATTATCAGTGGACGAAATGAAACCACGGAGAAATTTATGTGCTTTATTTGTTGCAAATAGAATGGTCACAGAAACACGTGTATGAGAATTAATATTGTGGAGAAATGACTCCTTTTTATGGAGATACTGCAGAGATTAATCGAAACAGTATAATTATAATTTAATACAATATACTGTATTTAATTGCAGGAATGAGAGAAAATGCTTTTAGAGTGACCAGTGATGCCATCATCTCGTGAATCACATTCAACCTGCACTCCTCTGGGTTTTCTTCTTACAGACATAAATGATACCTACTTCTATACTTTTTGTATGTGCATATATTAGTTTTAAATAAGTTGTATGTACATATATTAGTTTTAAATGTGAAGTATAAACATGACGAAACCTGTCACATGTATGTATGGCTAATAAAGATTACTATTATTATTATTACGATATTATTATTAATCCTTAATAAATCGTGTAACATTTTCTCGTACTAGCTGTACTGGTACGTTGTTTGTGACCACTTAGAGAAACATTTCTGTTTTTCATATGCAAGACACATACCGGTATTGTAGTTATAATTATTATAACATTCATTTTTTTATTAAACAAATTGTAAGTTATGTAAGAATTATGTGCACAAGAATCAAAGAAAGCGAACTTTAGCGATAAAATTGCTAAACTAGCGAATAGATACTTTCGTGCTTTGCTTATACACCTTCAACTGTTTCTTCAGTCTTACTAATATAAGTCTTTCTTCAGTCTTTCATGATATTACGAAAGTTTCTCGCTAGTGTGCACTAAATTTGTTACGCAATGTTTGTTACAGTACCTTTGGTTTAGGATTTTCGTATGCGTTGCATATACGAATCAGTGACAGGTTAGTTTAGGCTTTTTGTTATGCCTTGCATACACTCAAAATTGTCTAAGAATGTGCTCTTTCTTGCAGTCATCCTTCCTTTGGTAACGCTATTATAAAGATTTCCCTGAAGGTTCCTTTAGGTTAGAAGATCTCAAGGCCCTCTAGCCCAGTGGTCTGCGAGAAGATTTGGATGGCAACGATTGAGTTCGGGGATTTTCAAGCTCTGGGAAAGGCTGGTGATTTTTTTTAGTGACATTGCAGTTCTGGTCTGACACGAGTTAGGCTATTGTATTTTGTATTATTACGATGTACCGAAGTACATATGATATTTCAGTGCAGAAATTCTGCGTCATCATATGATGATGAATGTGTGGAACAGAGAAGAATACTCTCTGGCACTGGGATTTGAACCCGGGTTTTCAGCTCTATGTACTGATGCTCTGTCCACTAAGCCAAACCCGGATTCCCATCCCGATGTCGGATCGAATTGTCTCAGTTTAAGTTCCACCTCTTAGGTTTCCTCTAGTGGCCTACCCTCATGCACTGCATCATAGACGTATGACAGTGGCACAATGTCCACACATGTGCTGAGGTGCACTAGTTATGAGTGAATAAGTGGCCAGGATCCGACGGAATAAGCACAGTCTTAAATCACAAAGTGATTATTTTTCGCATATCATATATGGAACTTAAACTGAGAGGATTCGATCCAATGTCGGGATGGGAATCCGGTGTGGTCTAGTGATTTGTGATTTAAGACGGCGCTTATTCCTTTGGATCCCGGCCACTTAGTCACTCATAACGAGTACACTTCTGCACATGTGTGGACATTGTGCCACTGTCATACATCTATGACGCAGTGCATGAGGATAGGCCACTAGGGGGAACCCAAGAGGTGGAACTTAAACTGAGAGGATTCGATCCGACATTGGGATGGGAATCCGGGGTGGCTTAGTGAATAGAGCGTCAGCACATATAGCTGAAAATTCGGGTTCAAATTCCGGTGCCGGAGAGAATTTTTCTTTGTTTCACTTATCCATCGTCATATTGTATTTTTATTATAAAGTCATAAGTGAAAAACGTCTATATACTTCATGATAATAACCAATAGCATATTCTCGTAATATGTGTTGGCAACCCTGCTATTTGAAATTACGCTACGAAAATTAAAAAAAATAATTATATCAGCAAATATACTCGGATTGCGTTGTACCTATATTTAGTAACCGTTACAAATTCGACATTTTCATTTCCAAAATCACCGGAACTACCTCAACGCTCGTTTTTCCGCGAGTTGCTCCACACGTATTTGTCTGTGCGTATGACTATCCTAAGGCATGACATGAGGCAACTAAGCCAGGAGATAATGGGGATGAGTGGCCAGTTCCCTTCTCCCCAATTGTTATTTTATATAAATTGTATCGCGGAAGAATGTAAATTTTAATCATGCTTTTGTTCTAGTGTTCGTTGGGCACGGACGTCGCTAGGGGGGTGCGAAAGGGTGCGCAAGCACCCCATAAAAAATCGGAGCACCCCTTTCCGCACCCCAAAGGGCAACTTATTAACAAAATACTAGGCATAAATTATTTTGAAGAATAAAAAGAAACAAACAATTTCTTGGATGTGAAAAAACTACGTCCCATAGTATATCGTAATGGATGTGATGAGCAATAATAATAATAACAATAATAATAATAATAATAATAATAATAATAATAATAATAATAATAATAATAAACAGATTATAGTATGCGCGCAACTGCATGAAAGAAAATTTTGGACTTTTTATGTGCCACATTTTTACAGCTCGCACCCCATTTTTAAATCTCGCACCCCATCCGCACCCCCCTTGCTCTGATCCTGGCGACGTCACTGTCGCTGGACCATATCGTACAGTGGAATTTATTAATACTTGTAGTACTGTGCACATTCGTGCATTGAGAGTACAGTAGTTTATTGTTTGCTGTAGTCCACTAGTAACTTTACGCGGTTCACAGTGGAATTTATTTGCCTCCTAGTTGGATACGTGGTAGCACTGATCTGGCCGACGGCCGGGATCTGTATCTGTCTGATCAGGAGTTGAAAAATGTCGAATGTAATTTTATTGTAAGTACATTTATTGTTTAATGTCGACTGTAAGTCAACAAGTGTACGATATTTGTAGTTACCAGAACGTACGAATCGAAACAGGAAACAATGCGCCGATGTATTACAGCCGTCGCTAACAAATGTTTCTGGAATATAAGGTGACACACTTTCGGGTGTAATGAAATAGTTATATAGGTCAAAAAATAAAGTATCTTAATATCACGGTTTTCTGAACTAAACTGATGCATAATTAACGAGCCATTTTTTCCTATGAACGTAACACTACTACTACTTTTGTGATAAAAACAACTGCGGACAGTAAGAATGGGATATTGGTGTAATTGATAAAACTTCCAGCCACCACACAATATATTTATACGTGTTTTTAGGTTATAGATTTAGGTAAAGCTATCTGTTTCAGTTCAAAACTTGTTGGAGAGTAGGCTACAGATAAAATGGATACCGTGAAAGTGGAGCCTGATGCAAATGAAGAGATTGAAGAAGTAACAGTTAAGGCCGAGCCTCAGGTAAGACATCAATCTGCGATTTAAGTCAGCATGAACGTGATCGTTAACTAGTAAAATCTGTGTGTAGTTTTACTTGATATATCAATGGGTTGTATTTGTGATAGAGATTTCATCCTCTGTGGAAAGTTAAGCCGTGTCTCAATACTACCACTACCACCACTATCAGTCATATTCAAGGAGGCCTAGTAGCCTGTCCTCTTTTCATATTGTAATTATTTGAATAATATAGCAGTTCTGTTGCTTTGTTGTGTGTGATGTATTCACAATAATTATGCAGGATGACTTGAATGAGACGCATCCAGAAACTGGATTCTGGTGGTGTGATGTCACAAAACAGGATTGTACTTTTGCTGACTCATCATCCACAGAGCCTCAGATCAATGTAAAGGTGAGTAACAGTCTTTTCACGTGTATGAATAGTAAGTAGAGTAAGGTTTAGCCCATTCTACCCTACTGCTTGTTGGAGGGTGTAGCATTATGATTGTTATTGCTGCTCCGTGCATCATGTCAAGCTCCATGCAACTCGCAGTCTCATAGAATTTACCTTGCATAATATGATGATTAACCATAACTTTTCAATTATTTTTTAAACTATCATCATTTTAGAATCACCGCAGTTGCCAATAACTGAAGCTCTAAAAACAAGTGGACATTATCTCACATATTCGTAACGGATTACCTAATGGATCAATTGTCACAAACTTAAAACATAAAATTGTTACACAGGTACTTAAGAACAATAAAATTGTGTGAATGCACTAATGTCGGCTATAATACGAATGGTTCCACAGACGCAAGCCTAAGGAATATACCGTAATTACTTGTGTGAAAGTGACGTCACTTACTTTAAAAATGTTCCTATTATGACCTATCATGTGGAATGGTCCATTCCACGATACAAAAATGTTTCTTTCGAAACATTAAGAATATACAGCCTTAGACAAAAAGTGACCGACTGCTACATGTTAAGTACCCTTCGAAAGAAAATTGATTCTGTGAGAGCTTAGGTTTACATGTGAAGGAATTTATTATGCATGACTCTGTTCTGTTTTTCCTTTGTTTTGTTTGTTGTTGCTTTTTGTGTCTGTTTATAGGTCAAGTATTATGAATAATCTATAACGAAGATATATTCATGGAGTAAATTAGGTGCAAAATTAGCACTTCGTTGTCCAAAGTGGACTTAGACAAATTCATGCTGCAGGAGGTCAGTCATTTTTTGTGTCTAAGGCTGTACATCATAATTCACTGCAATGTGTTGTTGTTGTTTTCTAATGCCAGGCGTTTGACAATAAAGTCATTTGACCTCTTGCACTCCAATATTTTTCAAAGATATTATCATGACCAGCCACTGAAGCACAGATTTTGAGGTGTTCCGAATCCATTTCTTGGTCTGAGTTGCACAATGGGCAGTTAGGGGACTGATATATTCCAATTCTATGCAGATGTCTGACCAAACAATCATGGCCCGTTGCCAATCTAAATGCAGCTACAGACGATTTTCGTGGTAAATCGGGAATTAACTGTGGATTATGATGCAGAGAGTTCCATTTTTTCCCTTGGGATTGTGTTATCAAATTTTGTTTGCTGAAGTCTAAGTATGTAGATTTAATAAATCTTTTCACAGAGTAATACGTAGATTTAGTAACAGGTCTGTAAGTAGCAGTGCTGCCCTTCTTTGCTAAAGCATCCGCATTCTCGTTTCCCAGGATTCCACAATGGGATGGTATCCATTGGAATACAATTCTTTTATTGAATGATATTAATTGAGAGAGCATTTTAGTTATTTCTGCTGTTTGAGATGAAGGTGTGTGTTTAGAGACTATTGATAGAATAGCTGCTTTGGAGTCTGACAATATAACTGCATTCCTAAATTTATTGATGTGGCATAGAAGATTCCTGAGACTTTCCCTTATTGCAATGATTTCACCATCAAAACTTGTTGTTCCATATCCAAGAGATCTATAAAGTGAGAAGAGACAGCACGTAACACCTGCACCGGCACCTTGTTCTCTGGAGATCAAGGATCCGTTGGTGTATAAATGAAGCCAGTTTTGTGGAGGGTACCTAATATTAATTGTCTCTAAAGACAATTGTTTCATTATTTCAGTGTTTACTTCTGATTTCAGTATTTCTTCTGTTAAATTTAGATTATATTCTATATTTAATAGAGTTAAAGGGTTTGGTTTAATTTGGAAGTTTTCTTTTAAATTTGGGATATTGATTTTCTGTTTTAATTCTTGAACAATGGATATGAAACTTTTTTGAGTTTTCAATCTACAAAGAGGACTGTATGAATGCCAATTGTTTCCTAGTAATCTGATAAGTTTTTCATATTGAATCAGTGATTTTTCTTCTATTGTCATTTTGATGCTGTTAATATTAGTGAGGAATCTCATAGAATATATTGGAGTTGTTTTGATTCCACCAGTAATGAGTCTGAGAGCTTGGTTTTGAACATATTCTATGTCGTTTATGAAAGGTGAAGTAACTAAAATTTCTCCTCAGTATGTCAGCACTGGCTGTATAAACATTTTGTATGTAGTGTTCAAAGTATTTCTAGAGCATCCCCATTTCTTTCCTGCTAGTCTTTTTAGAAGGGAGAATCTTTTACGAGCTTTTTCAGAAATGTATTTCAAATGGTTGCTCCATGTTAACTTACTATCGAAAATAACTCCAAGATATTTGGATTCATAAGTCCTAGGAAGGTGTTGGCCATTGTATTGGATATTGAGTTCTCTTTCTTTTTTTACCGAGTGAAAATATTTGGTAGTTACTTTTGCTTAAATTTAGTGTCATGTTGATTATAGTGAAAAACTGGACATTGCTGCAGTCTCGCTATTGGAAAATAATACCGTGGTGTGAAGTTATAATATTATAATGTAAATATGGAAGTAATTGAAGAAGTAGACAGTTTTAAAATGTAAATAATGTAATAACTACGTTTGTATCCCATCTGCGTACTATATATATGATCTTTGAACAAAAATAATGTTTTATTTCCAGAAAATTATGACAATGTTCATATTACTTACTTACTGGCTTTTAAGGAACCCAGAGGTTCATTGCCGCCCTCACATAAGCCCGCCATTGGTCCCTATCCTGAGCAAGATTAATCCATTCTCTAGCATCATATCCCACCTCCCTGAAATCCATTTTAATATTATCTTCCCATCTACGTCTCGGCCTCCGTAAAGGTCTGCTCACTTGTGCAACTGCTTATTGTATGTGTATATTCTCTAAACGACAAAATGTTCAATAACATTATTTATTACTGGTATACTGCCTTCATTCATAATATTAATATGTACAGACAAATCCTGTCAGGCTGACCAGGTTACCTGGAGCTAGAGGTCCTGCGCCATTGCTGTTGTGAATTGACTGTACCTAATTGTTGCATGGCTCAGCACAATAAACTAACGTAATGCAAGCCACTTCACCACGTGGCAGGCTAAATAGGGACTATTGGACTCTAATAATAACACCACTAAGTTTTCCTTGTTGAAGTCAGAAGATTTGATTTTTTTTTTTTTTTTTTTGCAATAGGTTAAATTTATAAGGCAGTATTAATAAGTTCTTAGCCTAATATGGGGGAAAAATTACATACAGTACTTAAGAAGAAAATAAAAAATATATGCAGCATAAACACCTTCCAAGTCTGTGCACCAACATAACAGAAGCAAAACAATTCCAAACTTAAAAAAAAAAAACTTTCTTAGTCTGTAAACGACTCTTCCACAGTATTTATTACTGCTTTATTCAATGAAAACTTCTTTCCGTTTATTATTATTATTTTTAAGCTTCCGAAATAGCGATGATAATCTGAAGGGCCCAAATATGGCTTTTTTTTTTAATGGTGGTACTTGACTGTTCGTCATTCACCCATATGAAGCTAGTTGTGTAGACCAATTTACTGACAGATTTGTTGCCCAGGGTACGCCATAAAAGGCTGGCCTACATTACACCCGCAATGAGATGAGATGGAGATTTTTTTTGGGATGTCACAAGGGAACAGAGCTTCCAGAGAAAACCCCTGTGTTACCTAGATCATGGGCTTGCCCAACACAAGTCTCTTAAAACTGCGGCAGTGTATTCATGCCTCTCTGTATAGTACTAGAAATACGTAAACTACCTGTCAAAAATATCATTTTGTTATGAATGTGAATCCCTTTAGATAATTATTATTGCACACTGTAATTTTAATACATAAGAAAGTTGTGATCATGTTGTAAATAGAAATAATTATTTTGGCAGGGCTCTACTGAAAATGAGAAACCAAAAGAAGAAGTATCAGAAGATCATCATGAGATGCCACCTGTGTAAGTATTAAATTAATTTAAACTGATGTCAGATTTCTCTCTTAGGTATCTCTCTCTCTCTCTCTCTCTCTCTCGTTACTATACGGAATACAGAGAAGGTATGGTCACATACCGGGTAAGGTGGGGTTACTTGAGACATCGGGGATATTTGAGCCAAATCAGGTGTTTAGATGTTTTCGTTTCTGTGATTTTTGTAATTTTTTAATTCAAATTTTGGAATTAAAGAAAAGAAAATTATGTGTGCATATTATCTCAGTGAATTATAGAATATAGCTAAAGGTAATAAACTACATATATACTGTACCCAAATCTATAAAATGTTATCATTTAAGGTTTTATTAATTCAAGTAACCTCATATGAAGTTTAACTTGCACCACATAGCATTTTTAAATGGATGGCTCAAGTATACCCATTTCCTGGGTAACTTGAGCCACTAATAAAACAATAAATAAATACATAACAATAGTGACAATGCAATAAAGCTGCTTGCATATGGTTTGTATGTCGCAAGGTTCAACATATAGGAGAGCAATGAAAGTTTCTCAAGGTATACGTTTTTTGTAAGAGTTAGTGAAACTTTCTGAGGTGGTTCAAGTATCCCCAGTTTACGGCGGGAATGAAGATTACAAAATTTATACTTAAATAGACATGTCATGTGTTGTAATAAAAAAAGAACTGGCCCTATTATTATTATTATTATTATTATTATCATTATTATTATTAAATACTTTTCTTAATCAGAGACTGCCTAGAAGACAAAGTATACCATTTGCAAAAACAAAATTTTGAATTTTACATATTACATGGGTAATTTGTTATGAATAGTAAACCAATGCAAGATAATGGCAAATGAAACCCCTTACAAAAATCAACAAACTGTTTCGGGATGGATCCGCTTGCTCCAATCATCAAGCCTATTACTTCTATCTGTTTTAGTTTATATTTCTCTTGATAATACGAGATTATTGGCTCATAGATTGATTTTCCTTATGGATACCTTGCAGTTGGCTCTTGCAAGTCTCGAAATGAACTTTAGGGTCAATTATAAAGCCTCTCTGATGGTGTTGGAAAGCGATCATATCTATCCTATGAGTGCTGCCGGTAGCTGATAGACCATGAATCTCTTTGAAAACAGTATACCCAGTATTACACAGTGCCTGAGTAATGGTGCTTCTTGAAAAGTTAGCACCTCTGCAATCGTATGCATTTACATTATATTATTTCTTATTGGTGTCATGCAGTTTTGGTGTATAGTATTAGTATTACAGCTTTATTTTCTTTGTACAGTGGGGAGGACAGTGTTGAAGAAGAAGATGGCAGCTTTTCTCAAAGCAAGAACAAAGAAAGCACTGATACAATATTCTCGTGTAATATATGTGGAAGATATTTTAATAATAAACGTAAGATGAGACGTCATCAACGCATCCATACAGGAGACATTTCTTGTGAAATTTGTGGAAAAGTTTTTGGTACATCATCAGAACTTCGCGTCCATCAACGTAATCACACAGGCGAAAAACCGTTTGAATGTAATATATGTCACACGAAATTTAATTCTCGAAGTGCTTTGATAGTACATACTCGCATTCATACAGGTGAAAAACCATTCAAATGCAACGAGTGTGGAAAATGTTTTACGAGGTCATTTCATCTTAGGAAGCATTTGGCTACTCACACAAGGGAGAAGCCCTTCAAATGCGTAATTTGTAGTTCTGCCTTTAGCAGCTCATATTATCTCCGTACACATTTACGTATTCACACCGGGGAAAAACCGTACGAGTGTACCTATTGTGGGACTTCATTTCCAGATAGATATAAACTTGTTACGCATGAACGCATTCATACAGGGAACAACCCATTCAGATGTGAAATTTGTGGAAAGTATTTTAGTAGCTCTACATATCTAACTACGCATATACGTATACACACAGGTGAAAAACCGTTTGAATGTTCCGTTTGTCATGAACGGTTTAGTGATAAAGCTAAATTTTCTAGACACGAACGCATTCACGTTGGTGAAAAACAGTTCAAATGTGAGACTTGTGGGAGGTGTTTCAGTAGCTTGTTTTCATTACGTGTACATACGCGTATTCATACAAATGAGAAAGTACGTCAATGTGAATTCTGTGAAAAACTTTTCAAGGACCATAATAGTCTGATTAGGCACGAACTTGTACATACTGGAGAGAGACTGTTCAGGTGTGAAATTTGTTTAGTATCTTTTCCTCGATATTATGCTCTTCAGAAGCATTACCGTAGTCACCCCGATGAGAAGCCATTGAAGTGCGCCTTCTGTCGAGAACAATTTTACGATGAAAACACTTTTATTTCACACTTGCGTATACACGCTGGGAATAAACGTTTCGAATGTACTTTTGCACACGAAAAGAGCAACAGTGAAGAAGCTATCCTATCATAGTTTTTCCTATCGGAAAAGAGATTCCTTCATTCATATTTAAGTAATTTGGATAATTTTTCTGGTGTATTGTCCGTGTACCAGCTGTGCAACTAGATGAAATGTTTAATGACTCTCTTGATTTACGAAGGTTTTTTTTTTACCTTAATATGTAAATCATTAATATCTGGGGCCTGTTTCATAATGTTTACAGTTCTTGTAAATTTCTGTTTCACAATCTGAGACTGATTGAAGGTTGAATGTACATATGCCACTATAACCGAATTTTTCATGCTTTTCACTTTTTATTGTACAGGGTGATTAGAAAGTCACCTAACCCATAGAGGTAGTAGTAGTAGTAGGTTTATTTTGCCTGGCAGAGTTAAGGCCATGAGGCCTTCTCTTCCACTCAACCAGGTTTCAATAATATACATGAGATACAAAATTTGATTACAAAACAACACAAAAGAAAATACTTTAGAAATTACATAAAATATAGTAGGAAATGACAATAGACAAGATCAGTTACATAATATAAAATTACAAATAGTCAAGATCAGTTACATAATATATAAAATAAAGTAGAAAATTACACATAATCAAAATCAGTTACGTAACATAAGGGGAATACACACACACACACACAATTTATAAGACCTAAAATGCCCGAGACAAATTGGATGATTAATTTACTTGAGATATATTATTTAGTTAATATACTAATTGGAGAATACATATGGGTGACAAGACATAAAATGTTGATTAGCAAAGTCCTACTAAATGGCATACAAACACAAATGATTAAGTAATATATGAAGATAATAAAAAAGAAAAGAGAAAAAAAAAAGAAGAGAGAGGAGAAAAAAATAACTTGGTCATTTAAGACTATTTAGAAACTTCTGCAAGAGTCTAGTTCTGTTCATTAAAGACATTTCTAAGTAGTATATACAGTCGCAAAGCTCAATACGTAGTAAATATGCAAACATTAGATAGTTGCTCACCACTAGGATCGCTAATATCGCCTCATTACAGGCAATGCAAAATAGAACCGTCACAGTCTATTGTTTCTAGCACCCTCAAAACTCAAGCTTCGTGACTGTATATAGTAGACGGTGATAAGATGTTGAAAATGATCACCATTGACGTGTTCACACATGTGCACCCTTTTGATCATGTTCCCAAACACGCTCTAAAGCGTTGCACGTGTATCCACAGTTCGTTGAATAGCTATCTGCATTTCATCCAATGTATGCGGATAAGTTGTATATACTGCTGACTTCAGATATCCCCATAGGAAGAAGTCAGGTACAGCTCTGATTTTTGTATGGAAATAGGTGTAAAGATCTCCTCACAGCTTTATCTGCTGTACCGTACGACACACTACTTGACAACCTGCGCAAGGACTTCTGTGGACTTGTGGCCATTGCTGCACTGATATTCATCAATTTATCTTCTGTGAGAACAGTCTGTCTACCACTTTAGGTGACATCTGCTATATTTCTCGTTTTGTTGAATTTCTCATACAAATGTTTAATGGTTGATTTCTTCGGAGTTGCCTGCCCAGGTTGTGCCTCGGCAAAGCGTTCCGCGGTGATTTCATAATTCAAACTCTTCATTTACTGCTCCAGGATGAATATTGTCTCCTTGAGTGTGTACACCATGCTGCTGTGGTATACCTAAGAAAGCTTATGAAACATTAATGCCAGTAGTATGATAAGCCAAAAATTATTTACTGTTACTTACTTGAATGGATGAAAACAATGTTTCGCAATCTGATGGTATATAATCATCTGTAACACTGTCATCAGCTGTGGAACTTTAATCATCATCCTCACCATCAGCAACAGCTTCTGATTTAAATAAATCCCTTCTGAACACAAATCCATCCCTCTTGCTTTCTGCCATCTTGATAGTGGCATAGCATCACAGTCTAGTATATACAACCACAAAGCTCAATACGTAGGGGATATGCATCCATAGATAGTTGCTAACCACTATGATCGCTACTATTGCCTCATTACAGACAATGTGAAATAGTACGGGCACAGTCTATTGTTCCTAGTACCACAGTCTAGTATATACAGTCACAAAGTTGAGTTGTGAAGGTACTAGGAACAATAGACTGTGCAGGTACTATTTCGCATTATCTGTGATGAGGCGATAGTAGTGATCCTAGTGGTTAGCAACTATCTATGGATGCATATTTACTTCATATTGAGCTTCATGACTGTATATACTAGACTGTGATATATTCTTTAGAAAAAAAGAAAAACAGCTGACTAATCATTTTGCCAATAACATGATTTTCAGCATGGCTCTGCCAGCTATTGAGAAAATTATACACTAACTTCTCAAATGTTAGAGATAGTTTGTTGTTATTGGGTTATTTTACGACGCTGTATCAACATCTAGGTTATTTAGCGTCTGAATGATATGAAGGTGATAATGCTGGTGAAATGAGTCCGGGGTCCAGCACCGAAAGTTACCCAGCATTTGCTCGTATTGGGTTCAGGGAAAACCCCGAAAAAAACCTCAACCAGGTAACTTGCCCCGACTGGGATTCGAACCCAGGCCACCTGGTTTTGCAGCCAGGCGCGCTGACCGTTACTCCACAGGTGTGGACGTTAGAGATAGTACTCAATTGCTTCTTAATATAAATATCTCAAAATTCGTACAATTGTGGCTTATCATGTTATTGCCCTAAGCCCTTCAATTATATCCATTGATAGTGGTAATAAGATTGCTGTGTGAAACAGAATTTACAAGCACTTTTAATCTTGTGATTTTTGTATTAATTTGTAAAATTGTGAAACAGACCCCTGGTGCTTGACAGACTATAGGGTACATAGAGGGTTTTGGGGACAGAAATTTTGACATTTATTTATTTTTTTGGACATAATTTATTTTCCTGTTGATCTGTTCTATTATATATGTTATATGTGAGAAATAGAGTAGGTAATTGTTCATGAATTATAACCGCTTACTAATTTATTGAAACTTAAATATAAGTAAGCACCATTTTGCAGACTTACAGCACACAACAAATTACTTAGACACTTAAATAACGTATAAAATGAAAGAATCATTAAATAATGTATAAAATGAAAGTCATTGCTTTTTATTCATTATGTTTTTATGTTACATGAGTCCATTATTTCTCCATACAAAATCAGTACCTACACTGGAGTCCAAATCTTCTGACGTTTCGCGAGAGCCAGTAACGTGCAAGCATGACGTCAAATCTACAGAGCTGGTGATGCATTTTCCACTAAACTCGTATGGCGGGAGGGATGGACGGCTGGTATTGAAAACAGGTTCTGTTCTCAATAAGAAAACAGTGTAATACAATAATAAAATAATATATTCATACACTAATCAATAATACTGTAAAAAATCACACCTTTAAAGTGATGTTTGCAATTCCAGAGGTAGAGCAAATGGTGTGTTTTCGAAGTTTATTTAAATATAAATTCGCCACTCTTTCAGATATGTTAATGTTTTCTAGGCAAGACGAATAATTTCTTAGCACCTTGTTTTTCCGATTTTTGCATTTCTCTGCATACACATAACACTATTGATACACTTACTGAACATGCCTCGGCAGTAGTTCTTGACACTTAGAAAAGTTTTTACGGTTTTCTTCAGATGAATATTTGCTGAAGAAACTGTAAACATTAATTATAATTTTCCGAACTTTGCTAATAGGCTATATCCACTACTTTCAGTAGTAATGGCCTTGCTGAATGACATACTTGAATTTTGTGCTGCTAATAAATACAGTAATAAACTGATAAGAACACATGGGAAATGATTATTACAAACGAATTATTGATTTCACTGACAGACACAAAGCACATCAAATACCTACACACAACGCAAACAGAAACTGAACTAGCATTCTGGGTTCTGATTTTATAATTAATTTTTATCGGATGTTTATGTTTCTGAGAATGGAGAAAGTTCCATAATGCAGAACTGGACGCATTGTATTCATTTCCTGACATAATTAAGAACATTAAATCCAGACGTTTGAGATGGGCAGGCCATGTAGCACGTATGGGCGAATCCAGAATTGCATATACAGTTAGTTGGGAGGCCTGAGGAAAAAAAACCTGTGGGGAGACCGAGATGTAGATGGGAGGATAATATTAAAATGGATTTGAGGGAGGTGGGATATGATTGTAGATTCTGGATTCATCTTGCTCAGGATAGGGACCGATGGCGAGCTTATGTGAGGGCGGCACTAAACCTCCTGGTTCCTTAAGAGCCATAAGTAAGTTTATGTTGCTGAAGGATGCTGTTTACAGTTAATAGTCTTGGACGTCTTGATGTTTCGAAAGGCTTTCTTATTGACACGCAGCTGTGTAAACATTAGGCCCACTTGTGGAAGACCATAAAAGCCATGAATAAGCTGGAACGTGATTAAGATGCATAAAATTCGAACTGCTTGGCGTAGAAATGGGATTCTTGTTTCTATGTATTGAGAAAAATAATGTCATTCCATCTAATCACATGTAGAGACCCTTTCACGAAGAATGTGTCTAAGAGCATGTATTATTTTTAGAAGCGGTGTCAACAAATGTCCGTACACGAGAATGCAGCACCATTGCTACTGTAAACACGCCTCAAACGTCAGGAGATTTGGACCATATTTTAGTATCATTAGAGATTATATCTGAATCATATATTTTATATTTCATTTGACTCATGTTTAATCATTCATGAATTGCAAAATCTGCCATAAGGACCCAGTGTAATAGCGGATGCATCAGTGCCAACATCTTACAAACAAATGAGCAAATTAGAGAGTAATATAACCTCGTACAAATAAAAAGTTGGTTAGTTGCTAATGCTCGGCATATTGCCTACTTGCTTCCCAGCTTCGTTATGACATCTGTAGCTGTTAAATTTTTACAGTTCTTGAGGTGTGTCATATCCATTATTGTATTTTCTTCTTGACAAGGTAAACAATTAGGAGTAGGAAAAATATGTATTTTATATAGATGGGCAGCTAAACAATCGTGTCCCGTACATAATCGAAAAAGTACAACTTTCATTCGTGGACATTCGGAAATAAAAATTAGATTACCTGTAATAGCAGTATACCAGTATTTTCTGACAAGATTAGAGATGATTTGATGAGGGGTTAGATAAGTGACAGGCCGATACATAGCCTTAAATTCTATATATTCTAGTTACCTTGGACTGAGATGGGAACTATGACAACAGTATTGTTTGGAAAGTTATTCCTCTTTAGCTAGCAGTAACAAATTAAATTTTTTCTTAGATCTATATGTATTGTGAGAGAATATAATCTATCTTTTTATATCTGTGTAGTTAATAAATAAGACTAATGTAATAACAATGATATAAATAGTGCTGGTAAAAGAATGGGCAGTGTGGTTCATTCAAGTGGGTTGTGGAAGCACAATAATTCACCACTTCAAAGATTGTTAATGAACCACCGCCTTCTGCTTACAATGCCTGCTCATAAGACCTATCTAATAGCGATTTCACTGAAATAACGTATTTTTAAATTCCGATAGTAGGTGGTAGCACTAAATGGTACCCTGTTAAACTCTGAATAAGTAACAGAAAATAGTATTCAGTGTTAGTGAAGATGGTTTACTGCTGTGTGCCATTCTGCAGAGCTAGAAAGGCAAGTCCAAAATATCGTGGTGTTTCATTCCACGAAATACCTTCGAGTGATGAATTACGTATGAAGTGGTTAGCTGTAATATCCAGAGAAGGAGATAGAAAAGGAAGTGAATGGATTCCTTCCGACCATTCTGTAGTTTGCAGTCTTCATTTCGTAAAAGAAAATTTCAAAGAGAACTCCAAAGTAAAACAACTAAAGACGGGGTCTGTACCCAGTCTTTTTCCTGATTATCCAACGTATAAACGACCATCAACTTCGACTAAGAGGAAGAAGAAGAGAGATGCAAACACAGAGGCCTCTAATGAATGCCATGTTTCAAACTTTATTGTAGAAAATGGTAAATGGTTACGAAAATTAATTTTTATGTTGCATTTGTCCTTTTCTATTCAATTGCTAATTTTTATGTTGCGTTTTTGCAAGTACAGATTAAAAATTTTGGGGTTTCTCTGAATTTTAGGGTGATTTTAATATGACATAGATTTCTTGTTTCTTGGTTGGCAACACTGTCCGGTCCAAGAGGGCTACCCTCTTGTACAGATCGTAGAACACAGAAGCAGATGTTTACCTATGTGAAAACAGCCAACGTCGGTGGTATTACATTTATTTATACATAAAGGCATTATTCCATTGTAGGGGAAACTTCGGTATATGGTATATTGCCAGCAATTTATCTTAAAATACTAAAAGGAGCACATTTGTCTGTTGAATGCCCTTACGAAAAGCCACTTTTCAGTACCAATAATTTATTTTGTGTGCAGAAGGTTGAAATTTTGGGGAATGAGGATGAGGGGGGAAAGGAATTAAATGTATTTAGAAGTATCCCCATTTTATACTAGTTGTTTTCTTTATATTCTTAGTAATGTATGTTTCCGTGTCATGAATTCAGATGTTATGAAGTTGTCTTTTTCAGCAGACAATATGCTCGGGAATACTGAATTCGTTAACGTTAACAGTGTGGGAGTTGTGAAAGTAGAGCCTTGTATTAAGGAAGAGATTGAGGAAGTGACAGTGAAGTCTGAACCACAGGTGAGACATCGATTTAAGAATCAACTCCCAATGAATGTGCTATCATGTCTGTCTTTGTGGATGATACGAGTAGTTACCGGCAATACACATTCCAATGTTTATAGAAAGTTATTTAGTATTTCATTTATTTCTTATATATAATTTAGCATTTTACACTGTTTTATCAGCTCTCGCTTACAAGGGGAAGTTTTCACATCCAGCAGTTTTTTTTCTCCGTCCATCCAAACTACATCCACCTCAGATAATGGAATAAAATTTTAGGCCAATTTTTCGAATTTTAAACAGATTCAGGATAACATTTCCTTTATTACAGGACAAAATTTGTTCAGTAGTTTAATATAAATAGTTGTACATAGATGGACTGCCACATAGCATGCCTAAAGTCATTTTTTTTTTTTTTTGGTGAATATTACTTATGTCCCAGTCACTATAGGAACTTGATTATATACCTCTGATTCGTAGTATTGATGCAGTAAACGGGATCCAGTGAAGTGCATGGTTTGTGGTTGTCAATGGACGGCTTAGGGATTTTCAAAGGGGCCATTGTTGAATATTGAAAACTGCTATCATAATGGGATATTATTCGATAAATGTCTTTGTGCAAATTATCGAACTGTGGAATAAGCGAGTTTTCGTGAGATCAAGAATCAGTGATAGATTAGGTTTGGTTTGCTCAGGCTTTTGATATGCCTTGCATTTATACCTTTTGATAGATAGCTACTGTAGATAGGAAACGAGTTTTCGTAACTTCTAGGATCAATAACAGGTTAGGTTTGGTTTATACTTTTGGTATGTCTTGTATATATGTTTGTGGTGCGAAAATTGAAAAAAAGGAAATATAATTGTGCTATGTTTGCAAAAGTGAGTTTTTTTTCACATCCGTTTTTAGCGATTTTTGACATTTGGAATTTGTAGTGTTTAATTTGGTTTCAGAAATTAAAACTCTGTTTTCCGCCATTTTTCAGTGATTTTCATCTTTGAAAACCATCAAATATGACCATTTTAAAGACAAAAAAGGTCGTCATTATGAACTACAATGTTAACATATCATTAATTTCTTTACACCTCATAGAGATTTCAAACTAAATTAACTTGTTCTATTCAGATTACCTTTCCCTTGCCGTGTATGTGACGTAATATTATTAGGTTGTTGTAACCTCTTATACTGTATCAGGTATGCACTAATGTAATGAAAATGCATATGTATATTGTCCTGAATTGTTTTAAACAGAAATTGCTTATATTCTACCTCTATTTCTCTGATTTATGTTTAAATTGTAAATAGGAGGACTCTTGGCAAATGTGTACAAAACAGGAGGAACCGAAGGAAGAAGTGTCGGTAGAAGAGCATGAAATACTGTCTGGGTAAGTGCTAACATAAACTATTACTAATGTAATATTTTCTCTATGTAGAACTGTGTGCACTTTGTGATTTATTTTCTGATTATCAAAGAACAGATGAGACATTGTGTCGGCATGAAATTTTTAATCTGATTTTTCATCCAAAAAGACGTGTTCAGCCTATCAAATACCAAAAGAATTCTCTCTCCTCTTTTGCAAGAATGTATGCTTTGATTTACATCATGGGCAAAAGTGATCACCTGTAGGGACAAATAATTAATGTTAGATTTAAAGTAACAATCATCCTTTATATTTAATAAAATGATAAAATGTTCAGTTTTTTTATTACACAAGGGGGGGGGGTGCGTGCGCGTCATTTATGTTTTGAAAACATATTAAACAGCATTATACTTAGGCTACATTCATTTTGTTCTTTTATAAATTGTAGGCCTACACTTCTCCACATGCTGTGACATATTTCATACTACTCGTACAGTATGTAATCAGAAAATGAAATTCATTATATCTTTGCATTAATATTGCAAAAAAAGTTAATCTGCATCATTTCTGAAGCTGAATCATTTAAAGTTATATTTTCCCGAAACATTAATACTTTACGATAGTAATGAGTGAAAATAAGCATAACATATGGTTCCAAGAGACTCTAAGGCCGTGTCTCAAAGCTACAATTTCAGCTGAAGTGAACTAGTTTGTTGACTAAATAGCCGGATGTGACGTCAGAAGTTATGATCCAAAGCTACATAGCGCATAGCAATCAAGTCCGTAGTAGCTAGTAAACGAAAATGCTTGCTCGATTGTTGACTTGTTCACTAAAAAAACATGGATACCTCATCAGCAATTGGGGTTATGAAATCTGAAAATGCTTTGGAGGTGACATAATGTAAATATAATGTAGAATAACACGTTAACGTTGAACACTGACATTGTTAGTACCTTCTGTACAATGTTGTAAACATTATTGTGATATATTAAGCCCTTATATTTTCCACATAAGTCATAATGAAACTGCATTAGGACATTGTCCTCTTAATTCAGTGCTGCACCATGATATCATGGTTTTTTAGAAAAATAGTCTGTGAAGAAGGCCATGATTCAAGCATACATGTCCAAAGCTCCCTAGTGTGTAGTTTACAAGTCACCTAGTTGCTAGTCACTAGTGTGGCTGTGTCTCAAAGCTCAAATCCATACTACACACTAGTGACTAGCAACTAGGTGACTTGTAGGCTACACACTAGGGAGCTTTGGATATGTATGCTTGAAACATGGCCTTCTTCACAGACTATTTTTCTAAAAACCATGACATCACGGTGCAGCACTAAATTAAGAAGGCAGTGTCCTATTGCAGTTCCATTACGAATTATGTGGAAAAGATAAGGACTTAATATATTACAATAATGTTTAAAACATTGTACAGAAGATACTAACAATGTCAGTGTTCAAAGTTAATGTGTTATTCTACATTATATTTACATTATTTCACTTCCAAAGCATTTTCAGATTTCATAACCCCAATTGCTGATGCAGTATCCATGTTTGTTTAGTGAACAAGTCAACAATCGAGCAAGCATTTTCGTTTACTAGCTACTACGGACTTGATTGCTATGGACTATGTAGCTTTGGATCATAACTTCTGACGTCACATCCGGCTATTTAGTCAACAATCTAGTTCACTTCAGCTGAAAATGTAGCTTTGAGACACGGCCTGTAATAGGAATTGTCAAGAGGCTCGCACAGCAAATCAAATTTTGTTGAGTTATTTATAAGTACCATTTTAAGCTATGATTAAGAATGGAATCGAGACATTTGACGTGTTACATAATTTATAGTTTTGTTTCGTGATTTAATTAGTAATTTAAGTTTCTGTCCCCCATACAGGGAAGAGGACAATGGGGAAGAAGATGGCATTTCATGTAAAAAATGTAGAGAAAGTTTTGATACAGTGTCAGAACTACTTTCTCATGAATGTAGTCGCACAGACCAAAAGGCATTGGAATGTGATATAAGTCACACTAATTTTAATTCACGAAGTGCTCTGGCAGAACATTCAGTGTTTCACCACAATGCTGAAAAGACTTTCACATGCGAATTTTGTGGAAAATGTTACACAAAATCGTATAATCTCACCAGACATGTGAAGAGACACACACTCGATAATTCTTTCAAGTGTGAAATATGTGGATCTTGCTTTAGTAGGTCAAGTAATTTCAATACACATTTACGTAATCACACAGGGGACAAACCATTCGAGTGTGAAATTTGTGGAAAGTGTTTTAGTACGTCATCGTATCTGAGAACACATACGCGTGTTCATACAGATAAGCTCCTCGAATGTGAATATTGTAAGAAACGTTTTATGGATCGATACAATCTCTTTAGACATGTATTTATTCACACTGGAGAGAAACCGTTTAAATGTGAAACTTGTGGTGTGGCTTTTTCTCGACTCTATAGCCTCCAGAAACATTTTTACATACATACAGGGGAAAAGCCATTGGAATGCGCTTTTTGTCAAAAGCGTTTTTACGATCGAAGCTCCATGATCAGACACTCGCGTATCCATACTGGGGAAAAGCGTTTCGAGTGTAGTATTTGTCACAAACTTTTCAATCAACGATACAGTCTTGTTAAACATAAGCACTGTCACAGTGAGAAAGTTCAGTCATAGTCAACTGTGAAGTTTTTTTTCTTCCGAATGGTGGGTAATTACTGTTCGTAATTCACCCATATGAAGCTAGTTGTGTAGACTGATTTATCGACAGATTCATTGCCTAGGATGTGCCTTAGGAGGCTGACTTATGCTACGTCCGCATTAAGATAATGTTTTGTTGGGATCCTACAGTGGATCCGGAGCTTCCAGAGAAAATCCCTGTGTAATGTGGACAATGGGTTTGCCCAACTTACTTACAAATGGCTTTTAGAGAACCCGGAGGTTAATTGCCACCCTCACATAAGCCTGCAATCAGTCTCTATCCTGACCAAGATTAATCCAGTCCCTAGCATCATATCCCAACTCCCTCAAATCAATTTTTATATTATTCTCCCATATACGTATCGGCCTCCCCAAAGGTTTTTTTTTTCCTCAGGTCTCCCAACTAACACCACAGTCTAGTATATACAGTCACGAAGCTCAATACGTAGTAAATATGCATCCATAGATAGTTGCTAACCACTAGGATCACTAATATTGCCTCATTACAGACAGTGCGAAACAGTACCGGCACAATCTGTTGTTCCTAGCACCCTCACAACTCAAGCTTCATGACTGTATATACTAGACTGTGCTAACACTCTATATGCATTTCTGAATTCACATGTCCCGTCCATCTCAAAGTTTGGATTTAATACTTCTAATTATGTTAGGTGAAGAATACAATGCAGTTCTGCATTGTGTAACGTTCTTCATTCTTCTGTAACTTTATCCCTCTTAGCCCCAAATATTTTCCTAAGCACCTCATTCTTGAACACTCTTTTCTTCTGTTTCCCTCCAATTGAGAGTCCAAGTTTCAAAACCATGCAGAACAACTGGTAATATAACTGTTTTATAAATTCTGACTTTGTTTTTTTTTTAACAGACTGGATGACAAAAGCTTCTCGAGTGTCATTCATATTTGTTACTGTTGCTCCAAGATACTTGAATTTTTCCACCTCTTCAAAGGATAAATTTCCAATTTTTATATTGCCATTTCGTATTATGTTCTGGTCACGAGGGACAATTATATGCTTTGTCTTTTCGAGATTTATTTCCAAACCTATCTCCTTACTTGCTTCAAGTAAAATTCCTGTGTTTTCCCTAATATTTGTGGATTTCTCCTAACATATTTACATCTTCCGCATAAACAAGCATCTGATGTAACCTGTTCAATTCCAAATTCTATCTGTTTTCGTGGACTTTCCTAATGACATATTTTAGAGCAAAGTTAAAAAATAAAGGTGTGGTATTACATCTCCTTGCTTTAGCCCGGAGTGAATTGGAAAAGTTTCAGACAAAAATTGGCATACACAGACTTTGCTGTATGTTTCACTGAAACACATTTTAATTAATCAAAATGGGCTTGTCCAACACAAGTTATAAATGAATATACCAGGAATCGAACCTGGGTCCATAGGATTAGAAGTACAGCTTCGTAAGCACTGAAGCACCATGGTGGTTTTTTACTGTGAAGTTTCTGAAGATATTTAAATGTGGCAAATATCTTGTTCTTTTCTGCCAACCCTTTTCTACTGAGGATATAACATTAGAAAGAGTTTACAAACGCAACTGGTCAACAATTTTCGCACAGTTGTTCTCTCCTGTAACAATGAATAAATGAAAAATTAAAAGTACAGCGAAACCTCTCATTTACGGACATCAAAGGGACGTAACAATCTGTCCGCATCTGGGAGGTGTCCTTTATTGGGAGGGAGGCTCCCCAATGTAACAGTAAATTTATAATATGCCTTATGTATCTCTTCACGCTTTAAATGAAATGTATTGTAGTATGAAAGAGTAGTAGTTTAATTCTAAATACAGTATACTACAATAAATTCTTTGCAACTTTGAACTACAGTAGATAAGACCGAAAAAGGAAAATACAGTACTGTGCCTTGCAATTTTATTCTAGGTCTACAGTTATGCAGTACTGTAATTTACAGTTTTCAACTTAACCTTTACGTTCAGGTGCCATGTCTCTCGAAACAGAACAACTGATTGAAGTGAAGAGAATAATCCTACTAACCCTATCATGTGTCGAATACAATTTCACGATCGTGGAAACCTTAGACAGGTTAAATTCTATGACTTTGTTTATCCACCCACTTCCAGCTAACAAAGGGATACCCCAGTGGTAGCCTACAAGACCCTAAATATCTTCTTTCATGTTAAGAAATTTCTGTACAGTTCTCAAAACTATATTTTCCATTTTTGTAACACATTAGGTCTTGAAATCCAAGTTCTGTCCGCAGTCAGGAGGTAAAGCAAGCTTTAGGACTGTGAAACAGCTGTCCGTGTCCGTGTCTGAGAGTGTCCGTAAACGAGAGTTTAATTTATCATTACTTCTATATTATTTCAGTTGGGACAGAAAAATCTGTCCGTATATGAGGAGTGTCCGTATCTTGGGGGTGTCCGTAAGGAGAGGTTTCATTGTATGTACTTATTTTTGCAAAACTTGTCAGAGTTTTAAACGTAAAAGTTACCAATTTTTTTTAATAACATTTTTTAAACTTCTGTAACCTAGAGCACTGAACTTTTTGAGACTCATTTCTAGTTTACTGGATATCGGAGCAAATATCTCTAAGCAAGCACGAATTTCATGTAATGTTCTCTTTCTGGATTTAAAGTTAACAAAAACCCAGCTGCATAAAATATTGTCACGAACTGAGAAATTCGAATATTTTCTATGAAATTTTATTTTATACTTCCTATTACATATATCTCTTCATAATATCTTAAGAATAAAATTCATTTTTCTGATCAGTATAAGTATTACAGATCTTTTTGGCTCCTGAAATGTTAAAAATGCTAAGCAAAGAAGCAAGTCGCTATCCAACTTTAATGTTGTCCCCCACCCAGCTGCAGCACACTACCTATATCCGTCTGCCAATCGCCATGACACTGGAAGTAGACTCAGAACTCTTATAAATAGACTTATAATGCCAATAAGTCATGAACATCAAAGTTAATAAAATGTTACAGATTGTGCATTTATTGTTATTGTTAGAAATTGTTGGTACTCCACTGTCACTACTTCTTTCATTGTAATTGGCTATTATTATGATCTCCATCTTACCCTCTATCATTGTGGCTTGTAAGCATATAGTTATCTTCCCACTAGAGGATGAAAGATCAGTCTCTTTCTGAACTCTATGACATAGAGATGATATTCTTTGCCTCTCAGTCAGAACACTTCTATTTTTTCTCCGTCTTCTTACACTTGTATCATAACGTTCTTAAAATACTCCTTAAATTACTGCTCCCCACTGAATGGTGGATGATTTCGCGTAAAATATGTCTTTTGCCATCGGCATTTCTTCCCTGGTGCACTCACTGTTCTTTCAACTCCATGTTATTTTTGTTCAGGCAAAATTCTCTTCACTGTTGTTGGACATCTTGTTTGCCTCTGCTACTCTCTATACCTTATTTTTTACTATTCTGCTTATTTCTTCATAAAATTGTATATATTGAGAACGATCTTTCTTGTTCATCCCCTTTTAGTAGGCCTTCTATATTTTAATTTTAAAAGTATTGGCGGCATCTCGCCTACAGGTCGACTTCTTCTAAGCAACTGAGCATACTTTTCTTTGGTGTCATTGCTGCTCCCTTTTCTACCCCAGCCCCTTTGCTTGACCCACCCTCGCATAGAAAGTACCACCACAATAAAGGCTCGCTTGCTAACTTTGTGTATTTTCTCACATGTGTCCAAAAATATTTACGAGACTTAATACCAGCCAATAAAATGGAATGTTTGGAGAGAGGGAGGAGGGTAGGGGAGAGGGAGGGTGGCGTGGTATGGGAGATAATTTCGTCAAGCCATAAGGCGTTTGTAAATAACAGAATATTTGTTTATATTCGATTGTTCGAGTTTTATGTATGTTGTTTTCGTGAACTGTCATCAATTACTAATTTAATAATATTCTCAAAATAATCTACTGCACATTACCAGAGAATTATTTTTTGTATTAACATGTTATCTTTATATATTAATATTTTCATATGTACTTTGACCTTTTTCGTGAATTACAATATCTATAAATTATACATAATTGTATTGTATTCATTAGCAAGATGTAGATTACATATATAAATATAAATATAAATATATATATCTCTCTCTCTCTCTCTCTCTGTGTGTGTGTGTGTGTGTGTGTGTGTGTGTGTGTGTGTGTGTGTGTGTGTGTGTGTGTGTGTGTGTGCGTGCGTGCGTGCGTGCGTGCGTGCGTGCGTGCGTGCGTGCGTGCGTGCGTGCGTGCGTGCGTGCGTGCGTGCGTGCGTGCGTGCGTGCGTGCGTGCGTGCGTGCGTGCGTGCGTGCGTGCGTGCGTGCGTGCGTGCGTGCGTGCGTGCGTGCGTGCGTGCGTGCGTGCGTGCGTGCGTGCGTGCGTGCGTGCGTGCGTGCGTGCGTGCGTGCGTGCGTGCGTGCGTGCGTGTTTTTTCGCGGGAAGAACTATGAATGTCACAGTTTTGTTAAGGTTGATGTCATTATCTAATTCAATGGGTCACTACGAAATTTAATGTTGTTCTTATGAAAAATGGTAAAAAGGAGAATTATCACCACGAATATAGTAATCCTTTCCTTTATTTTCAATAGAAACAGCACTACACCTTGTTGCAGTTATAGACTCAATTAGATCATTATCTAATCCTTAACAGAAATGTGACATTCATAGTTTTTCCCGCGAACTCTTCATATATTTATTAAAACAAGAAATCAAAATAACTAACTGTGTTAACCCAAAGTGAGATGATCTTATCTGATCCAATGTTAAAATGAGCTGAAATTAGGAAAACTATAAATGTAATTTAAGAGGTCGTTCTGGAGAAGTTAATTACCGAAACAATATTGTACAATTCTGGAAGAATAAGCAAAAAACGACATTGTAAAATTCTGGAAGGATAAGTAATTATAGATTACAGATTCATTGTGTGTGGGGGGGGGGGGGAGGAAGGTAGGTTAGAGATAATGAAAAGATACCATTTATTATTACAAATGGTAAAGAACTAATTGCAGATTCCTTCCCATTTATCACTTTTTTTCCATTCTGTTTGTATAATAGCTTATTGTTTTCATGCATAATCCAAGGTACAGGTGTTTGAGCATTTGCGTGCTGATCCGGAGCTAAACTTGGTCATGGTTCAATTCCTGCTTGGACTGAATGCCCGGTTGTGTTTTTTTTTTTTCGAGCTTTTCCCAACTGTAAGGCGAATGTCCGATAATCCATGACGAATCTTCAGATCCATCTCAATATTACCAATTCCATCAATGGTAAACAATCCAGTAGTTGATACAGCATCATTAAATAATCAGATTAAAAACTATTTGAGCCAGTGATATAGCTCAAGCTATAGCTAGTTTGCCTGTCGATCAGGAGTTGCTTTTGGGATTGGATTCGATTCTTGCTTGAGCTGATTACCTGGTTGAATTTTTGCCGAAGTGTTCCTCACCTGTATGGCGAATGTTAGATAATCCATGGCGAATCCTCGGCCTCATCTCACCAATTCATTGACGCTAAATAACTTGGTGATAGTTGGTACAACTTCATTAAATAACCGACAAAAAACTTTGCTTTCTTGAGACAAGTGTTGTACTATACTGCTGAAATTTTTTTCTTCTCAGTACCAATAGTCTGTTTACTTTTTAAGTACTGTTATTTTGTGTCATAGTGTAATTCAATTAATGACACAGAAATTACGTCGGTCTTTGTTACTTTAATAATTGTTGTATGAGATGCTTTGAGAAGTTTAAGAAATCATTATCTTTCAGCTTAACAACTTTCGGTGGTCTGAGCTAAATCTTATTTCATTGAATAAATATGCACCATTTGCACTTGGTATGTATAAAGATCATTACAGAGTTTTTTTTTATATTTTCGTTATAGAAAAGTAATAAAACGAAGTATTATGATATTGAAAAAGAAAAGTCGATTTCGAAATTTTCGCAGAAGTACACTTTGTCAGCTTACCTGATTCCAAAAAAATTATTTTTGGCATACTGTCTATCTACTGAGTAGGTATCTAATGCTCTTGATTTGACAGTCGAATTATTATTGCTCTTGCTTCCCAGTATTTAGATGTAAGACTTGTATTTTTTTTTAAGTGCTTCACACATCTACTGAAATTTCTCCTAAACTATGACAAATTTGATAGATATTGAGTGTGTGTGAGTCAGCTCAATTGGGAATGAACCATATGAAATTTAATTATTTTTAATCGAAAATTAATGGATGATCTTTATTTGAAGATGTTTAGACTTACTTTTAATGAGCTCTAAACACTTTTTTTTTTAAATAATAATTTGCAATGAAAATATGTTTTTATCATTTTCCACTCTTCAGGTTTTGCCTGTAATGTTCTTTCCTGTCGATAGAAGTTAGCACATTCAACCAGTTGCAATACTTTTCAGACAGCTGGTCAGCCAGTTGCAGAAGATGGCAGAGGATATACGAAATTGTGTTATGAAGGATTGTAGGATTGGAAAAGATGTAAGTTATGACCTTTGTAATTGGTACTATTCTGTCCGCGCAATTGGGTTCCACATCAGTTGATGGAGGAACAAAAAACAAACAAAATGGCTCACTGAGTCACTTGCAACGATACCACGAAAAAGAGTATGCATTTCTGTCACTTATTGTCACTGGAGACGAATCATGGTGTCACCATATTGAATTGGAGAGCAAACGGCAGCGTCAACAATGGAAATACATGGATTCTCTCCCATTGAAAAAGTCCAAAGCAGTACACACAAGTTCTGGTAAAGTCATGTTGACATTCTTCGATTCTAGGGATCCTCTGCTTGTTGAATTTCTCGAGCATGCACAATCACAATCAATGCACAACATTATGAAGAAACTTTACAGAAACTGATGCGCGCCATTAAGTCAAAATGCCCTGTAATGCTATCGAACGGTGTTATCCTTCTTCATGATAATGCCCACCCACATACTGCCAACTCCGTAAAGTATACAATTCAAAGATTTGGTTGGGAAACACTTCTATACCCCTTTACAGCCCAGATCTCTCCCCATGCGATTTTCACATTTTTGGAGAGTTGAAGAAAGACATTTGTGGACTTCGTTTTACATCAGACGAAGACTTGCGTGACTGGGTAAAGGTAGATAGCCCTCAAGCTTTTTCAAGAATGGGATAGATTGTCTTGTCTCGCAGTGGGATAAATGTATAAACAGCTTTGGAGATTACTTTTGAGGTAATAAATATTCTATTATACATTTTGTGATCTGACCCGTTTTCATACTACAGAATTATGTACCTTGATGCATTATTCTGTAAATCAATGTAACCTTTCTGTTATGGAGAGTAAAGAAAGGACTTTAATTTTCTACAAAAATTCACTTTTCTGAATGAGTGAGAGCGTGTTTCTTTCAGTGTTATTTTATGTCGTGCATTTTAATGCTTAAAATAATAAAATAAAATTGACCAAATTGATAGGTAGAAATACAGCTGATCAATTAACCCTCATACTGACATGAGGCTGATCCATTGGCCTGCTGGTATTACACATGTATTGTCACTAGATGTGCTCGTAATTCACGTTTTAGTCATATGTCAGCACAAGTCATACTACTTATAAAGGGAAGTCTCTTCTTCCGACAAAGGTCGATGTTGTAGGACTATCAATCAACTATAAATTTTATACATCTTGATTACGGTACACAACTTTTAACACTGTATCACTTCGGAATATGTATGAACACAAGAAAGTCTTATCATATACGGTATATTCCGAATATAAATTTTATTTAAATCTTTTGCAGTGCATAAGTTTCACATGTAACAGTTGTAAAAAGACAATGTAATGTTTTTGTAAAATAGATTTTTCTTCAATTCAATTCTGTTTATTTATCAATGTGTAACAATTTAGTCACTCCCCTGAAAGAGTGTTCTCATGCTCAAGGGAGGATTCAATACATAATAAAATTACAATTAAAATTTATGGCAGTGCTTTAAAATGTCTGACTATTAGATGTAATAAAAAATGTTTTTGTAAATGCGGCATTTTGCTAGTCAATTGGATAACAGTAATCTGAGACTACAGTTTTGAGATAGATGTTATGTCATGCACTCATTGCTCATACCATAGAAGTAAGCCTATCCCATTTTGCGACATTTTGCTACTGTATTGTAAGTCACCCATTTCACTGAGGATTTAATTTTCATTTTTTTTTCCCGAGATTATTTTACAAAAGAAAAAAGTTGCCATAATCGCTAATGGTTAGTAAATCCAATCTATTAGAATAGTTTTGGATGAAAAAAAAACATGTTGACAAGTATAGTCTAGCTGAAATTTAGTGCCAGTCGTTAATTGGCAGCACTGAAGAGGCGTCGAGATCGAGAACATGGCTGACGGCGATGCAGTGGGTTTAGATAAAGGTATTTAATTAATTATAGGAATTTGGTAATCCAGATTACGAAACATGCCAAGATATTTTATACGCCGTGCCTACAAATAACTCTGCAATAAGAAATAAACTTGAACCTTAGGCCTATCTACAGCGATTTTGGACTGGAAATAAGTCCCCATTTTTTAACTGACAAACTTGCAGAATTCATGGGTAAATGTTTTTGTATTGACATACCACAGGATTTTTCTTAAAAAAACATAAACAGTAAAATAACTTGTCAGAAAAACTAAGTCTTCTGAAAGAAACGAAACGGTGAATGTTACTTATGTCCCGCCCACTATAGAAGATATAGGCCAGTTTTACACTAATCCTAAACATCTTGACGGGATAATAAAAACCTAAACTAAACTAACCTAACCTAAGTGCGTCGGTGTCTATTCCAAAATCGGCGGAAGTCGCTCAACGCTCCTTTAACCAATATTCGTTCAGTGGGCAGTAGCTACTCTACATTGACCAAAGAAACAATCTAACGTCGATTATTCCCTGTTTTTGACACGTGAAATGACACGATACGCGTGGTAGTAATGTGATAATTCAATATACGGATACTTCAGTGACAATTATCTTAAAATACTAAAAGAGCAGATTTGTCTTTGTCGAATGCGCATGATCATGCTTACGAAAGAACTTTTCGGTGCCAGAAATTTATTTTGTGTGCACAAGATTGGATGGAATTTTGGAGTAAGAGGGAAGTAAGGTATCCGTGTTCTGAAATTTATCCATATTTAATGGAAGCTCTCTATAATTTATACAGAGATACTGGAAATCACAGATAAACCTAAATGCATAGTGGCGTAATTTACGTACTTGTCTTTTATTCGAGGTATACAGACCGTAAACTAAAGGTAAATTGAGCGGCGACTCCAGTTTCGCACCGAAATTAGGGTAGAAAGTTGATGTGCAAGCGGTGACTTGTGGAGAGGCGGGTTCATATGACTTGCATATAACCCTTGTGATAGCCTAGAGCAGCGTTTCTCAAACTTTTTTGAAGTGGGGACCACTTTTTAAAGTCAGAATAGTGCCGTGGACCACCTTACGCTTATTCCCTTCGAAAGTAAATTTATAATTTTTGTAGCATATTTTAATACCAGTATACCTATATTTTAAATTAGAATTGATTAATTAAAATTAATTTAATTCAACTAATTTTATATTAGTATTAGCTAACTTAATTAAGTTAATGTTAATAGAAGAAAATTCATTTTCGTTTTTTTTAATAATTCAAGGCTATTAGAGTTTGGATATTCTTTAACTTGTTAACTAAAAAAAAAATAAATGTTGGTACTCACATTAATGAGATGAATGAGCCTGTCGATTCTTACACAGTTGTTCTAGGCCTATATTTGAATGACTAGATATTTCTTTAATGGCACTAGAATCACTGATATTAATATCGTCACACACAGCTTCTGAACTATTAGCAATGCCTAAATGAAGCATATCATCACGTTCTTTTCTTTTCAAAGATCCGGATCGAAGCCGGTTTTTCATTATGTATAATGGGCACTATTTAACAGAAACATAGGCAACTACTAGCGTGTACCACATAAGAAAGATTTAAAGTCATAAGTACATGAAAAGGTTCGGTACTTTGGTCGTCTATAATGAATTCATTCATTCAGGTGGTCTCTGGCTGGGTTACAGGTGCAGCACCAGAAATGCAGGGAAAAGATGACGAGAAACACCACGTTCATAGTGCTTTAAATCCCTCTTTTGTTGCTGAGAGTAGAGTGGGAAGTCGATAGACGGGTAGGGTAATAAATTTCATAAAATGTCAGTACTGGGAGAAAAAGTGAAAGTGTGTAATTTCCAGTCTTTGAGATTTTCAGCTATAATGTAATACACAATTCGTTTTAATTTAATTTTTTCTTCTGTCTTTTTTGAAGGACCACAAGGGCAGACCTCGAGGACCACATGTGGTCCGTGGACCATAGTTTGAGAAACGGTGGCCTAGATCATATTACATGCATGATCTAGGGTGATAGGTACATAGAGAGTGAGTTTTCGTAAGTTCGAGTAAGGTGTCAGTGACAGATTAGGTTTGGTGAAGTTTTTGGTGTTCTTTGTATATACGTATTTTGGTCAGTATCGGTAGGTGGAGTCGGTCTCGGTAGCGTAGTAGGTATAGCGCTAGCTTAATATGCTCGAGGTTGCGGCTTCGATCCCGGCCGAGGTCCATGGCATTTAAGTGTGTTTAAATGCGACAGGCTCATGCCTATACCACAGTCTAGTATATACAGTCACGACACTCAATACGTAGTAAATATGCATCCATAGACAGTTGCCAACCACTAGGATCGCTAATATCGCTGACAATGCGAAATAGTATCGGCACAGTCTATTGTTCCTAGCACCCTCACAACACAAGCTTCGTGACTGTATATACTAGACTGTGCCTATACTGTCTGCGTTGGCATGTTCTTGTATATTAGTAGATTGAGGTAAAGTTACTTGTTTCAGGAAATATGTCAGAGAATACAGATTTTATTAACATAGACAAAATGGTGGTTGTGAAAATGGAATCTCAAGATAATGAAGAAAAAGAAGAAGTAACATTGCCAGCAGTAAAGTCTGAACCTCAGGTATGTTATCACTGTCAGATTCAGCTCATGTAGATAGGTTACAACCTGAAAACATATCTTAATAAAACTCATACACAATTATAAGAACCATGTTATGTGGCTCAATGGTAAAGCATTAGACTTGCATTTGGGAGGTTCCAGGTTCAATCCCTAGTGCTGATCAATCTGGTCGAGACTTTTTCCGTGGTTTTCCCCAACTGAATATAACTAATTTTCAGTTATGTGAAGGCGAATGCCAGATTGGACTCTAATAACTATGAAATAGTAGTCATAATATAACAGCATCTTCAAACTCTCTTCAGAGTGCTCGGTGTTTCAGGCGGAACTATTAGCTTTGCGAGAAGCAATCAAATGGTGTAGTCAGTCTGGTTACAGCGCTTGCGTTCACAGTGACTCACAGTCAGCAGTAATATCAATTAATGATAAATATAACACTAACATTATAGCCTTAGAGATAAGAACTTTAATAATGAAAAGTGCCGTCCATATTTGTATAACTTGGGTCAGAGGGCACACTGGGATAGTTGGAAATGAGAGAGCCGATGAATTGGCAAAGATGGCAGCCAACTATGATGTGCCACTGTTGTACAATTTATGTCCGATATCATATATAAAAAAAGTAGCCAAAGAACATTATATGCAAGAATGGAACGAAAGATGGGTCAATAGTGATAAGGGAATTCTTACAAAAGAGCTGTATTTTCCAACGGTCTATGATTGTAATAAATGTAAAGTAATAACGCCAAATTTCGTACTGACACAGTTTTTGACTGGGCATGGAAAATTCGGGGAATACTTAAATAGATTCCATATTAAAGACGATGCAACTTGCATTTGTGGGGAGGAATCTCAAGATGTCAAACATGTATTATATGATTGTCCAGTCTTTTGCCATGAAAGATACGAGCTTGAGTTGTTACTGAACACTTTAAATTATACATTTACCAAACCGTTAACCATATATACCAACTCTAAATCATATAAGTATTTCATGTCCTTCTTGAATAGAATATTCGTGAAACTGTAAAATGTTAAATTATTCCGGGAAAAAAAATCGTATTAGTTCTAATCAACTATAATGAAACTGTAAGTCTTCAATTTCACATATTATAATATTGTACTATTGGTTTTAATTTTAATTTTAATTATGCATTTGATTTCTAATTTTGAGCCATTTCTTGTAATACCTGATTATTGCCAATTGTTGTTACTAAATAATGTATTTAATTCTTAAATTTTAAGCCATCTCTTAGTATAGCTATTTATTGCTTCTAAAATAACATGTTCAATAGCTATTATATATATATATATATATATATATATATATATATATATATATATGTACATAAAAATATTTCTTCCTATAACCATTAGATATAAATATAGAGACATGCCTTGAGGCTTTATGAAACGATCCATTCTTTCATTAAGGTTCATTCTTGTACTTAATTCATGTGAATTGTAACCTTGACAACAATTTTGTATTATAATTTTATTATTGTTTGTTACTTATAAAATATATTTTGATGCCAACTACAACCCTAATATACCTCAGGGTGAAATAGGGTTTATTAAATTGGATAATAATATATAGTATAACAGCACATTTGCAACAGTGAAATTACATACAATTGCGATATGACCTAGGAGTTAAAGCGACCATGAATAAATATAGATTAAAAAAATTATAGAATTCGAAAAGTTGTCTTAAACACCCTTTGTATATAGGTGTAAAGATTGACTTCTCAAAATGGTGCTGCCATAAGATATCTTGACTACATATCACATGCAGCTTGTTGTAGATGAGTTGATAATGATGCAGTTTAGTATGCATGAGATCGTAGGCCCAAATTACCTCCTTCATCTGTTTTACTTCCTATTGTTATGCAACGTATGGGCCTCATGACCCATTCCAAAACTGTCTAAAATTGTCCTGTTAAAATATGAATCCTGTGTATCACTCCATCTCTGTTGAGATTGTCCTTTTTACTTTTATAAAGTAATGCATGCTATGGGAATCTGTAGACGTGACATTCTTAATCCTTTCAGTGCCAGGCATATTTACATAGAATGTGCTAAGATTGCCTTGCTAAAATTGCAAATGCTCCTTTAAAAAATGAACCACTAGTGGCATATGCAGAATTTTGTCGAGGGGTCATTATTAGAATGGTTTACAATTTACATTGTCGGTATTTTAAATTTTGTGTTATTATTATTATTATTATTATTATTATTATTATTATGCTACGGTGTATTTATTAATATCATTGTTAAATTTTGTAAACAGTTTTTTCACAGCCATTCAATTTTTAAGCAATTTTAACTTCTGTTTAATTTTGTATAATAAAAAATACTTGTGTCATTATTACACTTACACAATAATCATATATAGTCAACAGTTCTTTGTATATGATAGGTAAAGGATTATTTATGAATAAAGAAAAACTCAAATCTAAATATGTCATTCTTTTTTAAATTCAAGGGGGGGGAGGGGGTTCAAACCTGATAACCTTTCCGTTGCGTAGCCTCTGTTCACCGCAATTCTGAAAATAGGGCTGTGAACTATTTTCTCTTGTTGAATGATATATACCTAGGAACAAATTCGTATACAAGTTAAATATTTTTACTTCACAATTATTAGAAAGATCTTGTTGCAGATGCTAATATTTTTTCAATTCAGTCTTCAAATTTGTCATTACTTTGTACATACTAAACCTGGTCTTGAAAATACGTATAAGGCACCCATTAAAAAGCATCGTGAATAATTTTACAAATTTTGATAGTGCTTTTTCAGATAATTTGACTATTATAAATTTTACAAAAACATTGCACTCTATCTTTACATACGACACTTATGCACTGGACAAAAATCTATATAAAATCTGTAGTTTATCAACAGCTCAGTATTGACATCAGTCAAGAGAAGAGACTTCCCTTCATACGTTGGTATCACTTGTGTTGTCATCACTTGATTGAAACATAAATTATAAGCTCGTAAAAATCACGACCTATGGATCGACCAGTGACATTATGTAGAGGAATGTGGGGCAGGACGGGGTATAGCCTCTATCTTCCCAACAGGTAGTGCAATCTACCGAATTTTTTTAGAACTTCGTCAACTCATGTAAATATATCATCACACAACACTTATTGCCATTCCTTGCATCTGTTGTATGTTATTCGGTTGCTGCATCATATTGTATCATTCATTTGCAACTTTAAAGTGTTCTCTTGTCACACGTAATTAGAAATGAGATTTACTTAGATAATCTATTTTAATGCCATATTATAGAGTGCTTACTTACTTACTTACTTACTTACTTACAAATGGCTTTTAAGGAACCCGAAGGTTCATTGCCGCCCTCACATAAGCCCGCCAGCGGTCCCTATCCTGTGCAAGATTAATCCAGTCTCTATCATCACACCCCACCTCCCTCAAATCCATTTTAATATTATCTTCCCATCTACGTCTCGGCCTCCCTAAAGGTCTTTTTCCCTCCGGTCTCCCAACTAACACTCTATATGCATTTCTGGATTCGCCCATACGTGCTACATGCCCTGCCCATCTCAAACGTCTGGATTTAATGTTCCTAATTATGTCAGGTGAAGAATACAATGCGTGCAGTTCTGTGTTGTGTAACTTTCTCCATTCTCCTGTAACTTCATCCCGCTTAGTGCTTACCTGGCTTTTAATTCCGAAACTTTCTTAAATTTCGTGCGTTATTTTTCCTGCCAATACCTCATAACTTAGAAATTGTGACTGTGGGGCAAAACGGGGTGGGGCATAACAGGGCAGTACCTCGTCCTGCCCCACGTCATATTTAATTAAATTTCACCTCCTGTAATGGGTCGTTCATTCTGTTGTTTGTCAGAAGAAGGTTGGATTAGATGCGTATCATGTCTGAAATGGGCTCACAATTGTTGCGCAGGAGTAGACGGTGAAGACGGGGATGCCACGCACATTTGCGTATTTTGCGAATGACTTTTTCTCAAGTAAACTTGTAAAATGTTTAGTATTCACACTTTCAGTATATAATTTTTGTCACTTTTGCCATTTAATTATTACAAAAAATAGATACCCCATTTTGCCCCATAAGTGGGGCAGAATGGGGCAAAACACACATTTCGAAAAACTAATTTATTTTAAGGTTATAATGACCGGATTTCACTCGAAGTGCATATTGTTTTACTTGTTTACAGTGTAATAAAAGCATATATGTCATAAACCCATACATTTACATTATTTGATACCAAATAAAAGCATTCAAACATTAACTACCCCGTCCTGCCCCATGATCCCCTACATTCTTAGAAAAAAAAACTGACCTGCTGCCGTACGCAGCCGTAATCTGATAAGTTTTTCATATTGAATCAGTGCTTTTTCTTCTATTGTCATTTTGATGCTGTTAATGTTAGTGAGGAATCTCATAGAATCTATTGGAGTTGTTTTGATTCCACCAGTAATGAATCTGAGAGCTTGGTTTTGAACATATTCTATGTCGTTTATGAAAGGTGAAGTAATCAAAATTTCTCCACAGTATGTCAGCACTGGCTGTATAAACATTTTGTATGTAGTGTTCAAAGTATTCCTAGAGCATCCCCATTTCTTTCCTGCTAGTCTTTTTAGAAGGAAGAATCTTTTACGAGCTTTTTCAGAAATGTATTTCAAATGGTTGCTCAGGGAAATATTCCAGACGAAGTAGAGCATTGAATAATGAAGCTAAGTTTGCTAGAGCTTTACGAGTAAGATACTTCAATACAAAGTTTGGGATGAGATTGTATCCAGGAGATTTCCCCTTTGGAAGACTTTGATTGATTCCATGAGAGCTTAGGTTTACGCGTGAAGGAATTTCTTATGCACACTCCGCTCTGTTTTTCCTTCGTTTTGTTTGTTTGTTTGTTGCTTTTTCTATCTGTTTATAGGTCAAGTGTTATGAATAATCTATAACGAATATATATTCAAGAAGCAAATTAAGTGCAAAATAAACATCCTTTCCCTGGTCCTGTGAACCAGGTGCTACCCGAAGTGTACTTAGACAAAATTCACGCTACAGGAGATCGGTCATTTTTTGTGTCTAAGGCTGTACATATTGTGAATTTAATTCAACTCAACAATAGGATTTTATTCTTCCAACAATAATTCCTTTCTACAATTCACCTTAAACGCTCTCGTCAACAATAGGATTTTCACTCGACACAGTATTCGTTATAGCACTCCACTGACGACAATGACAATTTACTTGGACTATTACGAACAACAATGAACTGTTAATCTTAACTAATATTTACAAAGCACTATTTACAAATCAGAACTGTCAGTTCTCAGTTCACAGTTCTTCTAGTTCAGCCACTCGAGTTCACAGTATCTCGAACCACAGACCTTCAGAGACAGTTCACTGCACTTGAACTCAGGTTCCTCCAACTGCGGTCCACTGCACTCGAACTCAGGTCCCTCCAACTGCGGTCCACTGCACTCGAACTCAGGCCTTCGGATGCTGTCACAGTTGCGGACGCACACTCGAGTCGAACTCCGGTACACAAGACTGGCTTGCTTGCTCTGGCTTACTCACTGACTGGCTGACTAATCAACTGAAAACTGCTCGAGTTCGCTGGCGTTTCTTCTTTTTATAATCACAGCGACGTAGCCTCGAAAGTTCGACGCGTCTCCAGAGATAGCACTCCAGAAAAATCCAGAGGCCTCTCCTCTCTACCAGCACCAGATGCGCGCGCACTCCCTCGCCGCGTAGGCCCTCTCCCCTTTCTTCTCTCCACCGCGCGCCGTCCCTCAGTGCTCCATGGAGCCTGTGTCGGCTCACGCGCAGTCTGCTCTCTTGCGGGACGCTGGTCGTGAGTTCGAATCTCACGTCGCTGTCACAATATCATCAGCTGGCCTACAGATCAGCCTCATGGCATTCAGAGGGTTAATATATTGTGGTTCCACATTGCACCCTTTTGCCAGAAAAAGTGTGAGAGTTAAAATTATTATAAAATTTGAACTTAAATAAATGTCTTGGCTATTCCAGTGATATTTATTATACATGCTTTGGTCCCAATTATTGTGCAGAATGATGCGGACACAGCAGAAGCAGACACTGCATTGTGGTGGTGTGATGTCACAAAACAAGAATGTACAGTCACAGACTCATCAATAATGGAGCCACAGTCTAGTGACAAGGTGAGTCAATTATAATACATGTCAGTTAAATAAAATGCAGTGCAGAAAACATCACCACCTACAATAGGATACTGCTGAAATCCATTTGAAACATTTGAAGACTACTACTGTATAAGCGGAAAAACCTCTCTTCCCTGCACTAGAAGTAAACAGAAAAGCACTCTTAACAACAATTTGATGTAATGCTGCTGTCTAATGTTTCTTAATATTCAGCAAATCAAGCTTTCAGATATAACTCCCTGTTAAGTTGATTTGAATAATTTCGAGGGAAAAATTGTTCTGGGGCCAGGTATCGAACCCGGGACCTCTGGTTAAACGTACCAACGCTCTACCAACTGAGCTACCGGGGAACTCTACCAGATACCAGTCCAATTTTTCCCTCTATATCCACAGACCTCAAAGTGGGCTGACAACCGTCAAGCAACCAATGTTGAGTGCACACTAACTCTGTGTGACTTAAATTGTGGTTTTCTGTTAACGAACAGTGACGTGTATTATGCAAATCAAGCTTTCAGGTATAATTCCCTGTTAAGTTGATTTGAAGAATTTCGAGGGAAAAATTGTTCCGGGGCCAGATATCGAACCCGGGACCTTTTGTTAAACATACCAATGCTCTACTAACTGAGCTACCGGGGAACTCTACCAGATACCAGTCCAATTTTTCCCTCTATATCCACAGACCTCAAAATGGGCTGACAACCGTCAAGCAACCAATGTTGAGTGCACACTAACTCTGTGTGACTTAAATTGTGGTTTTCTATTAACGAACAGTGACGTGTATTATGCAGATCAAGCTTTCAGGTATAACTCCCTGTTAAGTTGATTTGAATAATTTCGAGGGAAAAATTGTTCCGGGGCCGGGTATCGAACCCGGGACCTTTGGTTAAACGTACCAATGCTCTACCAACTGAGCTACCTGGGAACTCTACCAGACACCAGTCCAATTTTTCCCTCTATATCCACAGACCTCAAAGTGGGCTGACAACCGTCAAGCAACCAACATTAAGTGCACACTAACTCTCTGTGACTTAAATTGTGGTTTTCTGTTAACGAACAGTGACGTGTATTATGCAAATCAAGCTTTCAGGTATAACTCCCTGTTAAGTTGATTTGAATAATTTCGAGGGAAAAATTGTTCCAGGGCCAGATATCGAACCCGGGACCTTTTGTTAAACGTACCAACGCTCTACCAACTGAGCTACCCGGGAACTCTACCAGACACCGATCCAGTATTCTTATTATATTTGTAAAATTCACAGCCTGCTGAATCCCATCCTGGCTGCTAATACTGCCTGCTCTATGAACGCTAGAACCCACCAGGCTAGTGCCCACTCCTGTTAGGGATAATGTTAATAGCAGTGGGCACTGCCTGCCACCTAGCGGCAAAAAAAAATTAATTGATTGAGCAGGCAGTTTATGCGGCTATAGCATAGATGTCCAATTGTAACTCGTACGAGGTAATCCCTGGTATAAGCAATCCGCAGCACATATTCTTTAAGGTCGTTTTTCCTATTTTATATGGAAAGTTATTGACCTTACCAGAGCATGCTTGACGTGCAATATCTCCTGATTCTATAGGCGTTTGGACACCTATGAGCTATAGGATGCGATCCAGTAGACAGTGGTAAAATTACTCCTTCATTGTGAAATAAAACACTTCTGAAGTGTGCAAAATTTAATTTGTAAAGATTAGACTTTGTTTGTTTGTTTTTTTTTTTTTTAATAATTTATTGATCGATCAGCACATTTAGCGCTATACAAATCATTTCTACATAAAATATAAATACAATACATGACACTGAATTAAGGGCAGCCTAGATTGGGCTCCTCAATGAACAAAAATAATTGTTAATAAATAATTATTTACGTAGGTTGGTGTGATGATAAATTTTGATTATAATATGAGGTACATTGGAAGTCGGCTCTTGATTCTGGTGGGAAATGTGGACTTCCTTCCGAGAGAGTAGTGGACGACGCCTGGAACATTTTCTAGGTTGTTATAGAACTTCTTAGCCTGTGAATGAATAAACTGTTGGATTGTGTCAATACCAGTTTCTCTGTGTAGTTGGCTGTTACGGACAAACCAAGGAGAATTGAGTGAAATTCGTAGGACTTCGTTTTGAAATGACTGGATGTGTTTAATTTCACTTATTGCAGCTCCTCCCCAGACAGGACAGGCATAAAGCAGTAGAGGTCGTAATAGAGATGTGTAAAGTAGCATGGAATTTTGTAGCTTTAGAGATGATTTCTTGTTGAGGAGCAGATATAATTTAGTGAGTCTTGAGTAGGCCAATTTAAGTTTGTTGTTGATGTGATGTTTCCATGACAGACGGCGATCTAAGTGCACTCCAAGACATTTTACAGCTTCATCCTTTGGTTTCCACGGTATCACGTTGGTTGAAAGATTTATGCATGGAGGATTAGCAGGACGACACAAAGTAAATATCATTGCTTCGCATTTATTGCAGTTCAAGGTGATGCGCCAATTTTCAAGCCAAGGGCATATGATGTCTAAGGCTTCCTGAAGGTGATTTGAGGCTATGTTAATGTTGCGATGGGTTGCATAAATAGCTGTATCGTCTGCATACATAGCAATTTGTGCAGTTGGTGCTGCAGGAATGTCCGAAGTATATACATTGAATAATATCGGACCTAAGATGGAGCCTTGTGGAACGCCAGCACTAATGGGTCTAACAGAGGACTGAGTACAACCCACTCTGACTGAGAATGTGTGATTTGACAAGAAACTAGTCATTATGTTGCATAGGTAGTCTGGAACGCCGGACTTGTGTAATTTGTACCAAAGACCTTTATGCCAAACTGAATCAAATGCTTGAGTGAAGTCAAGAAATGCGACTGCAGTCTGTTCTTTGTTTTCAAAGCCTGTGCAATTTGTTCAGTGATACGAAGCACTTGATGATTGGTAGAATGATTTCGACGAAAGCCAAACTGATATGGAGGTAGGATGGATGCTTGAAGTAGAAACGTATCCAAGCGTTTCAGCAAAACCTTTTCAAAGACTTTGGATATAGTTGACAAAAGACTTATGGGACGGTAACTTGTTGGATTTGAAGCAGGTTTTCCAGGGTTATTAATTACAATTATTACTGCATGTTTCCAAGTATCAGAGAAATATTCCAGACGAAGTAGAGCATTGAATAATGAAGCTAAGTTTGCTAGAGCTTTACGAGTAAGATACTTCAATACAAAGTTTGAGATGAGATCGTATCCAGGAGATTTCTTTGTTGGAAGTTTCTGAACTATTGAGTGGATCTCATTTGGCAAGGTGAAGTTAATGGGCAGTGGTGCTGAAGGATAATTATTCGAAAAATGTTCTATTTCTTCATTGAATTCTTTGTTCTTGATTGGGTTTGGTATGAAAGAAGCTTGAAAGGAGTCTGCGAAAATTTCACATTTTTCATTGTCACTTGCATATTGACAACCATCTTGTTGTAAAGGTGGGATTATACATGGCTCTTCCAATACTCTCTTTGTCTCTTTCCAAAGGGAGGAATCTTCTGGAGATAAAGTGGATAGATGATGTTGATAAGATATGAATTGGTGTTCGTCCAACAATTTTTTTACCTCTGTTTAGTTGATTTAGACGGTGATGCTGCCATGGTTCTCTACTTTTTTGCCACAATCGACGGGTTTGATGTTCTTTCTTTGTTGAGCTCAACTTTATAAGCTCATATTGTGAAACAGAAGTTTCAGAAGTGTGCAAGAATTGCAAACATTATGAACTGAATCTTACAGTTTCAAAATTAAAAGGAAAAAACTTCGCATAGTCAGAACCGAGAAATTATTGCTGATGTTCATGACTTCATAAAGCAAGAGATGAAAAATAGATATGAATTATGTTTCCCAAGATTCTTGGATTCATAACAATGATAACAGACATTCAGAAAACATAAGAACGAGTTTAAGAAGCAACAGGAATGTTCGACACGTTCAATTTCAAGAACGTTACATAACTGAAAGAGACATGCTGTTGTTGGAATGGCCATAAAAGTCATTTAAATATTATGTAGTTCTGCATAATGACATATACCGGTACTCATATGTTTAAAATGCAGGTAGTAGGCCATTACGATACAAAGAAGGAGAGTTCAGCCGGTGCTGGCATAGCTCAGATGGAAAGAGCACTCAGGCACCAATCTGAGGGTCCTAGGTTCGATTCCTGGTGCGGGAACGGATTTTTCTCTGTTAATAAGTATGCTGAAATAAGACCATCATTTGACACACCAGGCAAGAAACATCGTGTTCCAAAAAAAAATGACACAAATAGATGATTCTTATGAATGTACTATTCGACGTACTGTTCAGAATATTTTTACACAGGAGGTATCAGTTATAGTCCCAACAGTCAAAATACAAAGACACAAGTAGGTTTTCAGGTAGTGTCTGTAGCTTTACAACAATTATTATTGTGTCCACCACTGTGGAGTAATGAAACTATCATGCCTGGGTTCAAATCCTGGTTGGGACAAGTTACCTAATTGAGGTTTTTTCTGGGATTTCACCTCCACCCATTAAGAGCAAATGCCGGGTAACTTTTGGCACTGACCATGGACTCATTTCGCTGGCATTATTACCTTCATCTCACTCAAACGCTAGATAACCATAGCAGTTGATAAAGTGCAAAATAAACCACTAACAAAAAAAATAATAATCACTGAATTGTTAAAGTACTTGGTTTCAAATATAAGAAAAATAAGTGTATTAAAAGAGTAGATATCGAAAGCAGTGACATCAGTAGTCAGACTGAACTACTATTCAGTCACAAAGCAACTGTCTATAACACTATTGACATAACAGAAATCAATTCTGGCGCCCAATCACTGCTAAATCCACTTGATATCAGAATGACGCCCACACTGCACTCTCCAGGCAGAGGAGACCTCGTGGTTGATGAACTTAACTTAATCCTTGTATGAAGTAGAGGTTTGAGTGAGATGAAATTTTTTGATAATTTTAACCATTAGTTGCTGTGGCTTCTGGGCGGAATGTGTTAAATATTATGTACTGAGTCAGATGCAAGTGCGAATGTGCATCAGACTTGCATTGTATCACGAATCCACCATCCACTCTCGTCTCCTCTTCCTTTTACCTTGCCTCCTTTCCCTCATCTCTTATTTTCTCCTTCTCGCCCCCTCTTCTCTCTTACTCTCGTCTCTCTCCCTCCATCCCTCATTTCCAATCTCATTGCTCCTCCCCTCTCTCCTCTCCTCTTCTCTTCTCTTCTCTTCTCTTCTCTTCTCTTCTCTTCTCTTCTCTTCTCTTCTCTTCTCTTCTCTTCTCTCCTCTCCTCTCCTCTCCTCTCCTCTTCTCTTCTCTCCTCTTCTCTCCTCTCCTCTTCTCTTCTCTTCTCTTCTCTTCTCTCCTCCCCTCTCCTCTTCTCTCCTCTCCTCTTCTCTTCTCTTCTCTTCTCCTCTCTTCTCTTCTCTTCTCTTCTCTTCTCTTCTCTTCTCTTCTCTTCTCTTCTCTTCTCTTCTCTTCTCTCCTCTCTCCTCCTCTTCTCTCTCCTCCTCTTCTCTTCTCTCTTCTCCTCTCCTCTCCTCTTCTCTCCCCTCCCCTCCCCTCCGTCCTCTTCCCTCCCCTTCTCTTCCCTCCTCTCCTCTCCTCTCCTCTCCTCTCCTCTTTTCTCTTTCCTCTCTTCTCTCTCTTCCTTCTTCTCTTCTCTTACCTTTTCTCTACTATACTCTGCTCCTCTCCTGCTTTTTCCTAATCTTCTTTTCTCATCCTTTCCCTTCTCTCTCCTTTACATTTTCTCTCCTTTATTCTTTCTTTTATCCATCTCTTCACAGCTCCACCACTTGCCATTCCGCTTCACTCAAGTCGTCTCCTCCCCTCACCTCTTCTCTTCTCTCCCTCTTCTCATCTCCTTCCCTGTACTCTCCCCTTCTCTCTTGTTTCTTTTTGTACATCATTCTCTCATACAGAGTGGTGGTGTATTGAAATTTGTAGTGTGCGGCAACGGAGTGGACTAAGGAAGGAGTAATTGAATTTATCGATGCGTACAGAAGGAAAGAAATAATATGGAATCCAAAACATCCATCACATTTCAACAAAATTAGAAAGCAGGATGCATGGGAGGAGCTGGCGAAAGAAGTAAAGAGACCTGTCGACGAATGTAAAAGAAAAATGGAATGTTTACTATCAAGTCTCAGAAGAGAGAAGGTGAAAATTAAGAAAAGCAATGGAGCAGGAAGGGGTGAGTGTGTTTAATAGAATTATTAATACGATTCTGCAACACCATTTCATAAATACTATTTGCATTTGTACTAAAGAGAAAGTGCAAATTTAAACGCTTGCTTATATTCGTAATTGACGCAATTACTTTTTAATAATAAATTTACAAATAATTAAATTATCGGTTTTTTTTTTATATTTAGACTTTAGTAAATAAGTCTGTGAAAACGTGTACTATTTAATACTTATCCTTATTTTACAGAAAGAGATGAAGTATACAAAAGCTCCTGGTTTGCATATGAAAGCATGAGTTTCATTATGGATAAGAACAAACCTCGACCGGTATCGAATACAGTAAGCAAAACTTCATAAATTTCATCGTTTATATAATGTCAAATCAGTTTAGTGGTGGCTGCTTTTATTGTGTTTGGGTGCTACATCATTTGTTCTGTGCCCAAGATTGGATTCCAGCTCAGCTCGATGGCATTTAAGTATAGTTAAATGCGATAGGCTCATGTCAGTAGTAAGTATTTAATGAATTTCAATCTTAAGGCATATAAACTTACAAATGTTTATTTGCTATTTAATAACAATATATGAACGTTTTCGCCGTTTAGGGCATCTTCAGATATAACAAAACATGTTATCTGGACCTATAATAGTATATTATGCAAATAACAAGGAAAATAGAGAACAATATATGTGATACATGAAATTCATGAGCTTTATGTAGATATAACATGATACAGGATGAATATTGAGATAATCTTTGAATTAGGTCATCACCAGAACACATTAAGTATCCTAAAAACATACAATGACAATAAATTCATAAATGCAGCAGAAGAATTCTTCATTGCCTACTACCATAATAAAGATCAAAATATAATCAACGAAAATTTATTAAACTTTAAAAATCCACTGTATGCAATTTAAAACAGACCTACTCACATTGATCTTGATACGCCATTCAAATAGTTCCTTTCATATTCTTGCGCCGCTACATGCCTCAATACAGACGATTATCTAGGCCTCAGTTCTCTTAAAACCTCCAACACACCAACACCAGTACATACAAATGTAAGTATTCGAATGCCGTCAAAATTCATTAAAACAATTATATCCCCATATCAAAATTGAAAGTAAATTAATAGTTAATATTCTTTCAGTTATAGAGCTTCTTCATTTATATACTTCAATAAACCTGAGAACACATAATAGGATGTCATCACATCAGAGTAGCCATTTCAAAGTCAATGACCTCTAAGTAAGTAATCTTATAATAATTATTACTGCTGCCGTAAAATCATTTACATATATTTGGTATTATAGCTCATCTAATTATTACTAATTATTACGAATTATAATATTGATCTTTCTATTAATTTTCAATGAATGATTAAAAGTCATATCTAACTCATGATTTATCTATTACGAAATTTATCGTACATTCCACTACATTCACAATCAACGAGCATTTATTCAATATCTCAACTAATTACACCCAACAGTAATTCTTTAACACAAATAACATTTTTAACAAGTAATCTTATAATAATAATAATTATCTGCCTCTCTATATAATAACTTGTCTATATTTTGCATTTATTATTATCTCTTAATCTCTATTTTCAGGTGAAACAATTACAAAACATACAACATCAACCACGAAAACTATCTTGAACTTACGACAATTCTCAGCCATGATTAATCTAAATATTTTATTATCTTCATTATAAAATTTAAATTTTAACATTGACTAATTTAATCACTGTATATCAATTGTAAATTAGTCATCAACGTCAAACAACATTCATTCAAATGCCAACGGCCTCTCTAAGTGAAATAATTACAAAACACACGAACATTAACTACGCATACTATCTTGTAACTTACTACAACTCTCAGCCATGATTACTTTAAATATTTTATTATCATCATTGTAAATTTTAAAAATAACATCATTGACAAATTTTAAACATTGTATATTAATTGTAACATGAGCTATATGTATAAAATAAAACATTCGTCCAGTCTAAGTTCAAATTCAAAGATTATCTCAATATTCATCCTGTATCATGTTATATCTACATAAAGCTCATGAATTTCATGTATCACATATATTGTTCTCTATTTTCCTTGTTATTTGCATAATATACTATTATAGGTCCAGATAACATGTTTTGTTATATCTGAAGATGCCCTAAACGGCGAAAACGTTCATATATTGTTATTAAATAGCAAATAAACATTTGCAAGTTTATATGCCTTAAGATTGAAATTCATTAAATATTATTATTATTGTTATCCAAATATTGAAACCCTATTTTACCTTTGGTATATTAGGGTTGTAGTTTGTTACATGTGAAATACAATATGTAGTGATAATACACAATTTTAAAGAATTAATAGTAGGTGTGAATCATAGTTACAATATAAATACACTAATTAAGAGACAGTAAACAATACTAATACGTTATGCAATAATTACTTTCAGTTAAAACAAAATGAAATAAAATTAGAAATTATAATCGAAGGTGTAGAGAAATTGCAAGATTATTACATTAATTTGTGATCTTATACATAATTTTAAGCAATATTAATGAGATAATGCACAGAATTGGCGTAGTTACAAATAAAACACCTATTATATAGTTGGTTTGCGATAGTAAAGAAAAAATAAAAACAAAATTACTTATGGTTACAAACTATATACCTGTCATCAAATACTCAACAATAGTAAAATCTATAATACGAACATAGTTATTGTTGTCATTACTATTATTATGTCCCAAAGATAGACACCTTGTTTTACATAGTGCATTAGGATTTTATAACATCATTAATTTATATACAATTAACAGCTACAGTCTTGCGTGGATGTGGTGTATAAACTCTGTGAATTGTTTGTAACAACATTTTTTTCTAAGAAAATGGTAAAGGGGTGTGGAGTAATTTAAATTGCAATCCGAGATATGATATCTTAAAAAGTGTCTTTTCCTTTCGAACACTGGACAGTGAAAAATCAAATGTTCAACAGTCTGATTCTCTTTGCATATGCACAGAGATTCTTCTGCACTTTTGATCCTAAATCTTTCGAAGTAGGAACCGAATTTTCCATGGCCGGTCATAAATTGGGTGTAAAAGAAGTCGGTTGAGAACTGACTGCAACATAGTCTGTCTTGTACATTGGGAAAGAATAATTTCTTGGTCACAGAGCCTTTAACACTAGAGTTCCAGTATGTATTCCACTTGAGTGTAGTTGTGTGCTTGATCTTCTGCTTGATGTACGAAATAGGACAGGTGGAATATTTATATTCTGAGTTGGTTGAGGCCGCTTGCTTCGCTAATGTATCCGCTCTTTCGTTTCCTTCAGTACCTGTGTGGCCGCGCACCCACATTAAGCAAATACGACCTTCAAATTTAAGTATTAGGGATCTAATTTCGACGGCTATAGAATGCAAGTTGTATTTATCGTCAATGGTTTGTAAGGCAGATTGAGAGTCGCTGTGAATACATGAGTCAAAATTCATTAAATACTTATTAATAATTTACCAGGCATATTGATAAATTAAAATGAGTTGTAAATCATGTCAGTAGATTTACTGGCATGTAAAAAAGCTACTGTGGGACAAAATTCTTTCACACTGGCGACACTGATATAACCTCAGCAGTTGTGAGCATTGTTAAATAAAACATATTTACATAATTTGGGTGGTGTTATTCAAATATAATTTTCTTTTATGAATGTGTATTTTACTGGTAATAGGAACAAATAATTTATTCTGTTTTCAGATCAATGTTAGAAGCCTTTTTAGCATATGGAAGTGTTAATGAATTTGGTTTATCATTTCCTGATTCATTGTGTATATATTAAATTGTGAACGTACCACAAGCTCTGAGCTGATAGTTACGCAGTGATTGTGATGTTATTCTACTACAACATTTTTCATATAGTTATTAATTTTCTCACTAGTATCATTATAAAACTGTACAATAATTGTTATATTAGCACAGCTTCTTTAAAGACAAAATATAATTCTTACAAAAAGTGTGGAATAGACATTTCAGTAATATTGCTTTATTTTAATAATATGAGTTGTAACACAGTGACTTTTATCTACAAGCCATCACTTGACTGTTTAATGTATCACACCTTCAAATCAATAATTTGAAACTTTTTATAACCTAATGGAGACAGCTAATATTATTTCAACCTTATTAAATTTTTTTCACAATCTCAAAACATTTTGATGTCAATGAAGTACAATATTCGAACTAAATTTTCAGACATTTTGAATAACATTGCAGACAAAATACTGCAGTAATATTGAGTAGATTGGAAAAGACAGTTATTTGATACAATCAAAATCTCTTCTCTTAATTAATTTGATAAAAGATAATAGTAGATAGGCTCTTATGAGTTCTAAATACTAAGTTAGTTTTGCTAGACCGTAGCTCCTAGATTAGATTTAGATTCTAATAATCTCATATTTTATTTACTGGAATATGAAATGTAAGAGAAATACGATGAAAGAGTAATGGAACGGAGAAAAATTCTCTCCGGCGCCGGGATTTGAACCCGGGTTTTCAGCTCTACGTGCTGATGCTTTATCCACTAAGCCACACCAGATACAACTCCGACGCCGGTTAGAATTGTCTCAGATTAAGCTCCAACTCTTGGGTTCCCTCTAGTGGCCGCCCTCTGCACTACGTCATAGATGTCTATGAACGCAGGACCGAAGTCCACACATGTGCTGAGGTGCACTCGATATGAGTGACTAGTTGGCCGGGATCCGACAGAATAAGCGCCGTCTTAAATCACAAAGTGATTTACGCATATCATATATATTATTTTAATGTACCGAAGTACATATGATATTTCCATGCTGATATTCTGCGTCATCATACGATGAAAGAGTAATGGAATGGAGAAAAATTCTCTCCGGCGCCGGGACGTAGTGCAGAGGGCGGCCACTAGAGGGAACCCAAGAGTTGGAACTTAAAACTGAGACGATTCTTCCGACGCGGGGGTGGAGTCCGGTGTGGCTTAGTGGATAAAGCGTCAGCACGTAGAGCTGAAAACCTGAGTTCAAATCCCGGCGCCAGAGAGAATTTTTCTCCGTTCCATTACTCTTTCATCGTATGATGACGCAGAATATCTGCATGGAAATATCATATGTACTTCGGTACATTAAAATAATATATATGTAAGAGAAATAATTTTGAGATACATTCGAACGTAAGAATCCAGGATTTTTAAATTATTGAATCGTTTAAATATTTTGGATTATTATTTTCTATTTTCCTAGATTCAGAATGGAATTGAGACACAAGAAGCTCAAGTTCAACTGTCGCAAGCACAGAAAGGAAATCCACCTGTACAGCCAGATAAATACCTTCCTCCACCACCGCCAAGAAAAAAGAAGAAGGTGGAAAATCAGCGCCTTGAAAAAGCTTTCCAGTTATTGACAGCCTATTCAAATCAAACTATTAATGATGAATGTCAACATTTCGGAAATATGGTGGCTGCTAAATTAAGGAATTTTAATGACTCTGTACGATGTGTCATTGAAAGTGAAATTATGGCAATATTCATAAAAGCAAATAGGGGCTTTTATGACCACTATTATCCTGCTCCTCTCCAGTTAACTAATCTTCCTGAAATTAACTCTCCAAGTGTTCCATACTCTGTAAGGGACAGTCCTTCTCCATCTATATACCCTGAATATTCTTCTCCATCCTTGCAATCTCAGAATCCTTGTCTATCTTTGCAATCTCAAAACTGTTCTTCAGCTTCGCAATCTCCAAACTCTTCTTCTTCTTTGCAATCTCAAAACACTTCTCCATCTTTACAATCTCAAAACTGTTCTTCAGCTTTGCAGTCTCCAAACTCTTCTTCTTTGCAATCTCAAAACACTTCTATTTTGCAATCTCAAAATCCTTCTCCAACTTTGCAGTCTCAAAACTGTTCTCCAGCTTTGCAATCTCCAAACCTTGTTTTATCTTTGCAATCTCAAAATTCTTCTCCGTCTTAAAATCCTTCTGCGACATATTCTCAAAATCTTTGTCCATCTCCTCAGAACCATTCTTTGACACATTTTCAAAACCTTTTTCAAACATGTTCTTAGAACATTTTAGATTTAAGTATGAATGTAAGAGATCTTGCTGAATAATTTTCACAATTTAATTAAAGAGTTTAACTAGTGTACTGTTAAGGAGGAAATGTGAAATATTTTTAACATTAGGAATACAGCACAATAGGAACACATTCCCTTAGTTGATAGAATCAAATTGTTAATTTATGAATGCAAACATTCAGATTAAAATGTTATTTTATACTTCTTACATAAATCATAAATAAAGACATTTTGCCATACTTTCATGCATTCATTCAATTTTTTAATGACGGATTCACACAGTTTTTACATGTTGCAAGTGATAGCTTGCTCAGAAATTTTCAGCGCATACTGAAGGTTAACATACAAAGCACTGTAATGTCATTGCCCAGGTTTGACAAATGAAATACTGTTACAGGTATTTTACGTTTAATTTTCATGCAGTTTGTGTGACATAGAAAATGTTTATATGAATTTTTTACTTTATAGCAAGTATGTATGTCATGGCACAAAAAGTTTTTCAAAAGACTTAGCTTTTTATGATTTAAATGAGAGGTAAAGCAATGACGAATTGTTTAGAAGGGTGTAGATTGGACTGCTGAGTTTGTTCAAGCAGATTTAGCCATTTGACCCCAGGAAACCCTACTAACCACATTTTTTATCACCTGAAGATAAAGACAGCAAATTTTCAGAATGTTGTGCATTTCTTTTTCATCGCCAGCAATGGGGAAAAGCCCAAGCATCTGATGAATAACTTAGGTAATGGTTGTGGGATTGATAAATGATCTTGATCTGCATTGATTAATGTACAGAAACAAAAAAAGGTAGACTCTTGTAGCTCCTTACAGAGCACGATTCACATCACAACGATTTAACAACAGTTTTCAAATAGTTTTATAGAAAGATATTTCATAATTAATGCAAAAATACGAAATTAATCTGAAAGTTAATATATATTATTTTAATGTACCGAAGTACATATGATATTTCCATGCAGATATTCTGCGTCATCATACGATGAAAGAGTAATGGAATGGAGAAAAATTCTCTCCGGCGCCAGGTGCTGAAAACCTGGGTTCAAATCCCGGCGCCGGAGAGAATTTTTCTCCGTTCCATTACTCTTTCATCGTATGATGACACAGAATATCTGCATGGCAATATCATATGTACTTCGGTACATTAAAATAATATATATGATATGCGTAAATCACTTCGTGATTTAAGACGGCGCTTATTCTGTCGGATCCCAGCCAACTAGTCACTCATAACGAGTGCACCTCAGCACATGTGTGGACTTCGGTCCTAGGTTCATAGACATCTATGAAGTAGTACAGAGGGCAGCCACTAGAGGGAACCCAAGAGTTGGAGCTTAATCTGAGACGATTCTGTCCGACGCCGGGGTGGTATCCGGTGTGGCTTAGTGGATAAAGCATCAGCACATAGAGCTGAAAACCCGGGTTCAAATCCCGGCGCTGGAGAGAATGTTTCTCTGTTCCATTACTCTTTCATCGAATGAAAGTTAATGCTTGGGAGTCATTATTAAACAAACACACTACAGTACAACAACCCCAATTATGACAATTCAGCACAAGCATTCCGGTAGCTCTGTGCTAGCATGGTTGCTCACAGACTAGTAAGTTCAGGATTCGAATACTGTTGAGGTAAGGGTTCTTTTAATTAATTATGCTGGTTAATTTCGTATAGCGTAGTCAGAGCAGCGAACCAGGGTACTACAAAGATATATATGTACGCAGATGACATGGTGTTGACATCCAGATCACAAGAAGAACTTCAAATTGTTTTCGACCGTCTGACGGAATGGGCTAATGAAAATGATCTACAGCTGAATGACAAGAAAACGGTCATGATGGTGTTTCGAAAGGGCGGAAGATTACCAAGTAACACTGGCATAACATACAATGGCACCGCGTTAAAGGTAGTGAACAGCTTCAAATACCTAGGGGTGACACTCCAAACTAACTAAAGGAAACATATATACGGAACATGTCAAGGAAAGGTCGTCAGCAGCTATCATTGCAATGAACGACATCAAGCTCTTAAACAAGATGTCTATGCAAACAGCACTAGACCTCCTCAAGCTGAAAATCACCCCCATCGCCACTTATGGCATAGATATAATATGGGAGCATTTGAAAAAACGAGACCTTATGGAGCTAGAGAGAATAAAATCGACGTTCCTAAAGAAAGCCATGTGTCTCTCAAAATATACATTATCGCGGTTGGTATACGAGCTTGCCAAACAGCCGTTCTATATAGAAGACCTCAGACATCAACTGCTGCTGCCATCCACAGCCCACTACAACACTACACTGATGGAGCTGAAAGAAAAGAAGAGGCACATATGGAGCGACTTCTATTCTACTGACGCCATGTCCACAACAGAATGGATGCAGGGAGGATACGATCTGCGTCATATAATGACCCGGCTAGCAGTACATGGCTTCCACTACGTTATTTGCCAGAACAAGAAATTCCACCAACCAGACGCCGACTATATGTGTGAACTTTGCAGTGAATTGTGTGACCGATATCACGTAATGATGTGCAAACGCAGAGCTGTGTCATTGACAAAATTTTGCAACGGTGACTGAATCGGACTGTCTTGTCCCTACACGATAAATGTTGCACATTGTGCGCCTTTCTTCTTATTATTATTAATTTCGTTTTTCACCATTCTGTTTTACTGTAAGATTTATTTATAAATAGGAAACCATGTTTTTTTTATCTAATGACTGTTTGTCAATCACCCATATGAAGCCAGTTGTGTAGTCAATTTATTTTTCTCATCAGTCCATAAAGTCTTCTATTAAAAAACAGTAATCTCTTACTTTTATTTTTACATATATAATTAGGTACATTGCCTGCTTGCATTGCAGCTACAAAAATCATTGACTAGTTTCCTATCAGGCAGAAACTGAAATTTGAAACAGGCTGTAGTGTTTTGAATTGAATTCTATTTCGGGAGTGGGACTCTACGACCCATCACTATGACCTTTCAAGATCTGTAAGCACAATTCCAAACCCACATTGGCTGACTATACTTAGGTTTGCTGCGTACCCAGGTTTCGAGCAGGTAACCCCACTTATCCCTAGGCCAGCCCCCTCCATGCATTGCTAGTCGACATTCAGAAAATGATATGGAATGGAGAGAATTCTTTTGTGTTAAGTATTACTACAAATAAAGGAAAAATAAGCGATTCCAAAGGGTTCACTACACTGGGAAGGAAGTGAGAAGAAAGAAAAGAATTAGTAGAATTACTTACTTTCATTACTTTCAATGCAAGCAAATTTAGGACATCTTCTGAAGTATCACTTTTCCTGGTATCTTCAACCTGGTTTAGATAATGAATGCTCTATTTCTATTGCTTGTGTAGGGTTAATTCTATAAATTAGATTTTCTTTACTTGTTGGGAGATTTATCTTTTTCTTAATTTCATGTACTTTAGAGGGCGAGCTTTCCTGAGATTTAAATGTAACTATGTAGTTTCTTAGCTCCCAATTGCTAATTGGGTTGCAAGGAGTAGTGAAGTGCATTCCATAACCTCTCCTACTCAAGTCCCATCCTCACCTTCCCGTGGTACAACCTGTTTTAAACAAACGAGACTCTGGGGACCGAGTTACAGCAGTATAACGGTTCCATAAAAAATGAGGAAATGCCATTTCTGCATGAGAGCTATTCCATCTCAAATCGACCGAAATATAAAGAAAATTGACCTTACAATTTATAAATACAATAAAACTTTTTTTGTATGTAGAGAACTGTGATATAATGCTTTGTGCAAAGTTTGAGGCATCAGAACTTCATAGTGTTTAAATTAAAAATATTTAAATTTATCGTATTTTCATAAAATTTGCAACTTTAAACTGTTGTAGCTCCGAAACCCTTTCACCCAATGATCAAAATCATGGTTTATTTTGATGCTGAGAAATTAACATATAAACAGATATTCTTACTTTTTATGGAAATGGAGAAATTTAGAAATTTAGATTTTTCTCATTAAGACACCTTTGCCAAGGAAAAAATATTTTAAAAAGTATATAGTTAGATTCCGCATTGAAAGTACAAATAAACACATATTTTTTACTGATGGTACGTTGATAAAGTATGAAAAATCAAATAAAGAAAATAAATAGTATGCGCGTGAACTAACCAGCTGACTGTGAGGCGGAAGCTAGCCGAGACAAGCAAGGCCAGGAGACATAAACACGTGATGTGTCGTCTAGCAGTCATGGCTGTGCTAGCTTTATCACAGGTTTTCATAAACACAGGAGTAAAATGACTCCCAATGCTCAGTTATCTTCAGCTGTTGGCCAGTGCATGCGGTAATGCGCTGTTCAAGTCTAGGTGTGTGAAAATAATTTATTTAATACCCTCGAAACTTATTGCCGTGCCACTAAGCAAACAATGCCGAATCCCTCCTAATAATGCAAGGTTTTTTCTCAATATTTTTTTTTACATTTTTACAAATTGGCAAAAAGCCTAAAAGTAAGTAAAATGAGATTATCTGTCTCTCTGTGTACAATAAAAATAAGGATTACTTCTTAACATAACCTACCAAATGTCAGCTTCAAAATAAGCTCTCATTCAATGTTCTCCAGTAAATGGTTCCAGAGTTCTGAGCACTGAAAGAGGCTTGTTTTTATAAAATACGCTAAATTTGTCGCTCAACCATATGAATACCGTTTGACTTTCGATAGTATATTTTTGAAAATGCACTCTCCTCATCACCTTGTATAAATAAGGAAAAAATTAGAGTATAAAAAATGCGAGGTTTTTTACTGATCGATTTCATATGGAATAGCCCATGATGACCTGCCTTAGAATCCATAACCGTTTTCTAAATGGTGAAGAGGGGATATGGTTGGTGGAGTTGTCTGACAATCCTCCCAGCTAACCGATGGCAGGTGTGGTCCTCCAAACAGTTTGGGAGTTGCATGTAGGCAATATAACTGCCATGATATAAAAATATGGTGCCTATGTTAAAACATTTATATTTTTGCTGCATCACTCTCCAGTATCTTCATGTATGATTCAAGAGAAGAAAATATTCTAAAAGTGAAATAATCCTTCATTCAGAAGTCTGGTCGGAGGCTACTTCTTCTGACCTTGAACAGAACAGAGACAGCGAAATTAGGATTCTACAGTGGAATGCCGGATGCCTATGCAATATCAACTCTTTGTATTATATAGAAAGTGTCTAAATTGTCATATATATGCGTATGTGTGTGTTCATAGCTGTGTCACATAGCAACTTTGCAAACATTAGATATGACTGTGGTTTGTGAATGTTTTATATAGGAGCAATCTTGGCAAGATGTGAAACCCAAGGAGGAAGTACTAGAAGAAGATGAGAAATCTGCTGGGTAAGTAGCAAAATTAAATGCACTTTTCAATGTCAGCAATTTCTTTTTATTTTATTCATTTATCATTTTTTTTTTTAATTGGTATGGACTATTCTATATAAAATCGAACAGCAGAAAATCTCACCTCTGATTTTTTTTCTCCATTTTTAAAGTGTACCAAGGAAAATGTATTTGCAAAATGTTACTATCAAAAGGCGAATAGTTTTAGTGTTATTCAGCAGCAGTCAGTTTCAGTACACAGAACTCGGGAAATGTATATTGCAGAAGATTGAATCAAATCTCATTTTGAAGCTTACATTCGGTAGTTTATATTAAGGTATAATAATTATTTTTATTATACACAAAGAAACTGATATTCCTGTTTTACTTACTTTTAGCGTCATTGCCAGTTTTTAAATAGTACATTATGCAACGGGCCTATAATGATAGTAATTAAGAAGCGAGTATGGATGTTTATGAAACGAGCACAAGCTAGTTTCATAATTTTCATACAAGCTTCTTAATTACCATTATAGGCGAGTTTCATACGACTTTTTATGCTCGACCATATTTCTAACTTGAAATTATTCAGATGTATACATTTTATTTGTATCTGACAAGATCGGAAGTGACCTTGTTCTAGGTCGTGAATTGTGAGATGTGCGCAGACGCGAAAGTATTGATTTTTTCCGAGGAACAATAATGTCATTGACCTTGATGTAATCCCGTTAAACTTGATATAGCTAACCTTGATTATTGAATTCGACATTGAAAAACGAGATGACAAATTGAATTTATTTGAATATTATTTACAATTAACGCTAATTATAGTAACAACATAATCTTCTGCGAAAGTATTGGATTTCCAGCCTCCGTGACTTTTCGCTAATTCTCTTTCGATTGCATATCCGAGAATAATCGGTTTTATAACGGTACAAAGCTGACTTGTCATTGGCTGAACACCTGTAAGCTGAGTTGTTATTGGCTGAACACCTGTACTTTAATGAGTAAGTGTACTTTAATGACATGCATTAAAGGACTACTACCAGGTGTATAATTACTACATTTCGGCATGGTCGAGCATAAAGTAAGAAAAGTTATTGAGGACGATCCTTGTATTATGAAGAGGGATTAAAAATTGTTTGCTTAGTGATATAGAAATAATATTGGAGGGTATAGTATAAATATTTTAAAACACCGAGATTTGACGGTATGGAGGCAGCTGGCCAAGAGATATTGATGGAATGCCAAGCCACCTGATAAGTGGGTAACTGGACTAACATATTTCAGTCTCACTTAAGAGTGGCAGTAGTCAAATTACGTGACTTTATAAGTGAAAGTGTGGTGAGACAGTGCCTCCTAGATTACAAAGCTAGTGCATAAAAATGTAACATCAGGCACTTGGTCTTGCAATTTTAAATGAATCCCAGCAATGTTAATTTCTATCTAACATGGAAACATAGGCGTAGCCAGTATAATTGCTGGATATTTACTGCTAACACTTTTAGGTAATACATAGAGACCATATTTTTTGGTAATAACTGTACGTGCGAAATTTTCCACAATTACTTTTATTGTTACATGTATCTTTATAGATATCTAAAATACCATTTAAATAAAACAAACTCGCGAGATAACGCGAAATTTGGATCATTGTGGGAAATGTCAATAACTACGAAATATACCTCTTCTATATAAAAAACTATGAAATATTCACGAAAATTTTAAGGGACAACGGAGGTGACATTTTTTAAATTTTGGTGAAAAATTCCGATTTTGTGATTTTTACATAAAAAAATCTTTACACTTTGAAAAATAGTACTACAAAATTTCATTTGTCTATGACATCTGAAACAGTTGTTTTCGTCGTCATTTTTAAAAGCCTGTATCACGTAAACATGACAGCTCAGCTACACCTAAGCATTTAAATCTGTCATCAACTTCTTAAACATGCTTATCACCTCCATTTGGAATACACAATGTATGCTGAAGTTCAATCCCCAGCACCGAATCGAATCCCCCTCCTCTAGTGTTTTTCCTTTGTGATCTTACTCCAGGTTCCAAATGACAGATTGCTTCACAATATAAATTGGGTTGAAGCTATTCTGCCTAAATCTTTATCTTTAAAGGGATGAAGTAATATAAACAGCTTTGAAACTTAATTAGTTTTTGGATCTTATAATGGCTCTTAATAGAATTCTCTGCTCCAGATTTGTGATATCATCATCATCATCATCATCATCATCATATGCTTGACAGCCCAGTGTGAGCCCTGCCCTTCCCCAAAAGCTTCTTCCATTTCTCCCTATTAAGAGCCTCGCCTTTCCAGTTCGTTTCTCCAAACAGTTTAATGTCTTGGCAGATACTGTCTTCCCATCTCAATTCAAGCCATTCAGCTCCTCTCTTGCATTCTGCTTTTGTTTTAAAAATTCTTGTAATTCTGTCATTATTCATTCGTAATATGTGACCAGTCTGTTTGAGTCTGTTAAGTTTAATGAACCCAAATATATCCGGTCCCTTGTACAACTGATATCATTCAAAATTGTACCATTTTCTCCATTAACCTTCTTCCATAGCCCAAAAAATTATAATTCAAAATTGTACCACCTTCCCCATTGACCTCCTTTCACATCCTCAAAAATGCACCTAAGAATTCTACTCTTCAAATATACCGAGTCTTCCTTCATCAGACCTAGTAAAAATCCAGGTTTCAGAGAAGTGTTTTGTAAATTAATAATTTAGTATTTCTTGAAATTGTGTGATTTTGTTTCCTGTGTCCCTAGAAAACATTTATTTGCAGAGAGAATCCTTTGTTTAACCTCAATACTGGTGTCATTTCTGCAATTTATTTCATATTCCAGGTAACAAACTGTGTACAGTCTCAAATTTATATGATCCAATTTCTGTATAGGATGGATATTGCTTACTGTCTTTTGATGTGACTGGCATATATTTTGTTTTGTCTTGATTTATTTGTAGATGTATTTTAATAGCTGCTCTTTTCAGATTAATGTAGACATCCTCCATAGCTCTTTCTGCTCGTCCCACAATATCAATATCATCGGCATATGCAAATGTTTATGATAACAACTAGCTGAAATATTCTGAGGCTTAATATGCCACATTCATATACTTTTGCTAGGGAACTTCTGTCTTAATGTAAGCAAACATCCTACTGCAGCAAAAAAATACTTGACAACTACTTCAGAAAATTACTGATGCGAAATAAAATACTGTATTTGTTGCAAATAGACTAGTCTACACTGGTTAGGATTAAGTAATTTGGTTTTCTTTTCCGTTTACCTGGAGGGCTTTGTATTCTTAATTCAAGTAAAGTGGACTTTTTAATAATCATCTTCTTGAAAAGCAATACCTAATGCCTACTTTTTTATTCTTTAGTTTGCAGCTTATCGACATGCCAGTACTAACTGCACAGTTATTTCATTATTATTTTTTTGATTTTTTCAAAATGTTATTTTGTATATGTGAGGTGCGTTTTCATAATAAATTTAAGTCAATTTTGTATTATAACATGATTTAATTGCTCAGGTTATTGTGTTAGGCTGGTGAATGGATGAATTGGTCAAAAGAAAGTTCAATATAAAGGAGAGATTTAAGCAGTGTTATTAATACAAGATATTAATAATGTATCTTTCTTTTCTTCATACAGAGAAGATGATGGTGCGGAAGAAGATGCTGCACACTTTACTCAAAGCAACAATGCAGAAAGTGGCGATATAATATTCTCGTGTAATATGTGTGGGAAATCTTTTGATAATAGACGTAAAATGAGAAGACATTGCCGCATTCATACGGGAGACATTTCGTGTGAGATTTGCGGAAAAATTTTTGGTACAACATCAGAACTTCGTGTTCATGAACGTAATCACACGGGGAAAAAGCCGTACGAATGTGATTTGTGTCACACGCAATTTAACTCTCGAAGTGCGTTGACAGTACACACACGCATCCATACAGGCGAAAAACCATTCAAATGTGAATTCTGTGGGAAATGTTTCACAAGGTCATTTCATCTTAGTAAACATGTAGATACTCATACCCGGGAAAAGCCATTCAAGTGTGAAATTTGTGATTCTGCCTTTACTACTGAAAATCATCTCCGTACACATGTACGTGCTCATACAGGCCAGAAACCATTCGAATGTCTTTATTGTGGCAAGCAGTTTTCCGATAGGTTTAATCTTGTGACACATGAACGCACCCACACTGGGGAGAAGCCGTTCAAATGTGAAATTTGTGGAAAATGCTTCAATAGTTCCTCGTACCTCAATACGCATGTTCGTATACACACTGGGGAAAAACCATTTGAATGTAGTATTTGTCAGGAACGGTTTACTGATAAATGTAGGCTCACTAGACATGAGCGAGCTCACACTGGTGAAAAACCGTTCAAATGTGATATTTGTGGGAAGTGTTTTATTAGTTCCTCTTATTTGAGCACGCACATACGTATTCATACAGATGAGAAGCTCCTCGAATGTGAATTTTGCGACAAACGGTTTAGGGATAGGTACAATCTCATTAGGCATGAACTAACCCACACGGGAGCGAAACCGTTCAAATGTGACATTTGTGGGAAATGCTTTTCTCAGTCTTATAGTATACAAAAGCACTTGCACATTCACACGGGGGAGAAACCATTGGAATGTAAATACTGTGAAAAGCGTTTTTACGATAGAAGTTCGCTCACTAGGCATACGCGAATTCATACTGGTGAAAAACCTTTTGAGTGTAGTATTTGTCATAAACTTTTCAATCATCGAAGTAACCTTGTTGCGCATGAGCGGTCGCACAGTGGGAAAAACATTCAGTCCTAATAGTTTTAGGAAAGATTTTCTTAAGCTAATATGAGGTTTTAGTAAGGCCGTGTCTCAAAGCTCAAGTCCATACTACGGCTGTGTCTCAAAGCTCAAGTCCATACTACACACTAGTGACTAGCAACTAGGTGACTTGTAAACTACACACTAGGGAGCTTTGGACATGTATGCTTGAAACATGGCCTTCTTCATTGATTATTTTTCTAAAAACCATGACATCACTGTGCAGCACTAAATTAAGAAGGCAGTGTCCTAATGCAGTTTCATTACGAGTTATGTGGAAATGATAAGGGCCTAATATATTACAGTACTGTTTAAAACATTGTACAGAAGGTACTAACAATGTTAGTGTTCAAAGTTAACGTGTTATTCTACATTATATTTACATTATTTCACTTCCAAAGCATTTTCAGATTTCATAACCCCATTTGCTGATGAGGTATCCATGTTTGTTTAGTGAACAAGTCATCAATCAAGCAAGCATTTTCGTTGACTAGCTACTACGGACTTGATTGCTATGCACTATGTAGCTTTGGATCATAACTTCTGACGTCACATCCGGTTATTTAGTCAACAATCTAGTTCACTTCAGCTGAAATTGTAGCTTTGAGATACGGCCTACACACTAGTGACTTGCAATAGATGACTTGTAAACTACACACTAGGGAGCTTTGGACATGTATGCTTGAAACATGGCCTCCATAGATTATTTTTCTAAAAACCATGACATCACGGTGCAGCACTAAATTGAGGCCGTGTCTCAAAGCTCAAGTACAAACTACACACTAGTGACTAGCAACTAGGTGACTTGTAAACTACACACTAGGCAGCTTTGGAAATGTATGCTTCAAACACGGCCTTCTTCACAGTCTATTTTTCTAAAAACCATGACATCAAGGTGTAGCACTGAATTAAGAAGGCAGTGTCCCAATGCTTTTTCATTACGAGTTATGTGGAAAAGATAAGGGCTTAATATATTACAATAATGTTTAAAACAATGTACAGAAGGTACTAACAATGTCAATGTTGAAAGTTAACGTGTTATTCTACATTATATTTATATTATTTCACTTCCAAAGCATTTTCAGTTTTCATAACCCCAATTGCTGATGAGGTATCCATGTTTGTTTAGTGAACAAGTCATCAATCAAGCAAGCATTTTCGTTGACTAGCTACTACGGACTTGATTGCTATGCACTATGTAGCTTTGGATCATAACTTCTGACGTCACATCCGGCTATTTAGTCAACAATCTAGTTCACTTCAGCTGAAAATGTAGCTTTGAGACACGGCCTAAGAAGGCGGTGTCCTAATGCAGTTTCATTACGAATTATGTGGAAAAAATAAGGACTTCATATATTACAATAATATTTAAAACATTGTACAGAAGGTACTAACAATGCTAGTGTTCAAAATTAACGTGTTATTCTACATTATATTTACATTATTTCACTTCCAAAGCATTTTCAGATTTCATAACTCCAATTGTTAATGAGGTATCCATGTTTGTGTAGTGAACAAGTCAACAATCAAGCATTTTCGTTTACTAGCTACTACGGACGTGATTATTATGCACTAAGTAGCTTTGGATCATAACTTCTGACGTCACATCCGGTTATTTAGTCAACAATCTAGTTCACTTCAGCTGAAAATGTAGCCATGGATAAATATATAAATATATATTATATAAATATATATATATATATATATATATATATATATATTATATATTTATCCATGATGTAGCTTTGAGACACGGCCTCAGTTTCGAAAGCAATGCTATTACATTCTAGTCATGATGAACGTAAAACATTTTCAAGTCGTGTATGTCGGTGTAATTATTTTTCTTCAAAAGAGAATGGAATGTGCCTTGAGAGCTCCAGTGAAGGTTTAGGATAGGAAAGGATGTGAAACAGCTTGGGTTCTTATTGCAATATTTATTTGTCGTCAAGGTTCGGATATAATGTAGGCTTTGTACTACTGGCTGGACACGTCAATAGTGAAGTAAATCCTCTTATATGAAAGAACCCTGTCTCTTATTTAATTACTTAACACAGGCTTATTGGAATGTTTTATATTATTTATTTCAGTTACTTATTTATATTAAAGTTTATGAAATAAACTAAGAATGTAATTCTGTGTAAAAGCGATGCTTTAAGTATATGAGTTTAATGATAAATTATATACAATGTTTGCCTTTTAATTTCTTACAGATATAAGCAGCACTTAATCACACAGCTATGTTATGCTCTCCATATTGTAACTTTATGATAAATGCCTGATAATAAAAGGCAAATCCTAGATCTTATTTTACTGTCACCAATTCTACCAACATTACTAGATAACACAGCAGTTCTTACAACATCGTTAAATAACTGATTAAAAAAATAACACATGACAAACAAGGTAATTGGACTAACCCAGTACTTATGGAAAGATTATAATTTTTTTGCTTGGTCTGACAGGCAGTACAAGCGAAGTTTCTTGGTTTAGTGTGCAATAGCAAATGTTTGTACATCTTATGTACAACTCTACCAGAGAAATTCAAAGAATTTGCGTAGAGAATTCTCCACGTTTCGAAATTCCAAGTTATCCTACAGTGCATAAACTTGATAGAAAATTTAGATTGGAAGTAGTGTATACAAGAATAAAAGCGCTGAACTAGGCGACATTGATGCTTATTACCCTAGTAGTTGATTCGGCATCGTTAAATAATCAACTTAAAAACAGCCGACACATTTTGTCCCAATGAAGCCTAAGTCGTGTAAAACGTTTTTAAAGAGCTATACATCTAATTATTTTTAATGTAAAAATAATTAGTGGAAATTATGAGCCTCAGAGATTCTTTTGCAACTATCCAATGAGCTGCATGACAAGTCAGTAATGCAACTGAGGACAGTGGAAGTGCTGCTTAGTAGTAAGAAAATAAAATGGACATCACTGTTTGTTACCCACTGTACTTAAACCTCTTTTTCTTGCGTTTTGTTACTAAATTATTGGACAAAGGGAAAGAAAGTCAACAATCCAATCTCAGTTCTATTTCAAAAATCTGTATTTAAAAATTTGAATATGAAAAGAACAACAAAGATATTTTACTCCCTATTACAAGAGTAATCGACTATGCTGCTGTCTCTCAAAGTTCATCGTAATATGGAAATGAATATTTGCAAGGTATAAATATGATACCAAAAAAATCTCATTGTCATCTTTAAAATCTGAGTAAGAAATATCCTTTCCTAATATTCGTACCTGATAATGTAATTAAAATTAATTCTAATGGATGTATCTTGTTCTGTTGCTAGAATTATCAGTACATGAAATACAGATGTCCGAGTTCCGTGACATGTAGTGAAAGAGCTCTAAGATCCTTCATATAGTTTGACTTCTATCATCCGCAACTATTCCGCATGTGATATACTCGTATATCATCAACAGCAATATTAGATATTAAAATAAATTTAAATTTGACAATGTGGGCTGTAGTGTGTGAATTATCATTTATTATTTGATAGAGCTTTTGTAATTTATAGAAATACAGCCGTTTATATTCCTTAAAGTAACCACCAAATATTTTCATTCGGTAAAAAAGAAAGAGAATTCAATATCCAATACAATGGCTAACACCTTCTTATGAATCCAAATATCTTGGAGTTATTTTCGATAGTAAGTTAACATGGAGCAACCATTTGAAATGCATTTCTGAAAAAGCTCGTAAAAGATTCTACCTTCTAAAAAGACTAGCAGGAAAGAAATGGGGATGCTCTAGGAATACTTTGAACACTACATACAAAATGTTTATACAGCCAGTGCTGACATACTGCGGAGAAATTTTAATTACTTCACCTTTCATAAACGACATAGAATATGTTCAAAACCAAGCTCTCAGACTCATTACTGGTGGAATCAAAACAACTCCAATAGATTCTATGAGATTCCTCACTAATATTAACACTATCAAAATGACAATAGAAGAAAAAGCACTGATTCAATATGAAAAACTTATCAGATTACCAGGAAACAATTGGCATTCATACAGTCCTCTCTGTAGATTGAAAACTCGAAAAAGTTTCATATCCATTGTTCAAGAATTAAAACAGAAAATCAATATCCCGAATTTAAAAGAAAACTTACAAATTAAACCAAACCCTTTAACTCTATTAAATATAGAATATAATATAAATTTAACAGAAGTAATACTGAAATACTGAAACAAGGTGCTGGTGCAGGTGTTACGTGCTGTCTCTTCTCACTATAGATCTCTTGGATATGGAACAACAAGTTTTGATGGTGAAATCATTGCATTAAGGGAAAGTCTCAGGAATCTTCTATGCCACATCAATAAATTTAGGAAAGCAGTTATATTGTCAGACTCTAAAGCAGCTATTCTATCAATAGTCTCTAAACACACACCTTCATCTCAAACAGTTGAAATAACTAACTCAAACCAAGAAATGAATTCGGAACACCTCAAAATCTGTGCTTCAGTGACTGGTCATGATAATATCTTTGAAAAATATTGGAGTGCAAGAGGTCAAATAACTTTATTGTCAAACGCCTGGCATTAGAAAACAACAACAACATATTCCTTACATCTCTTATCATTGCTAGGGACACTACAATGGTGAATAGAATATAGCAAAGTCGGTAAATAAAATTACTGTAATTAAAAAAGAAAGTCGTTATTTACATTGTAAATTATGAAAAAGTCGTTATTTTAACATAAATCGTAAAGAAAAAGTTTGAATTTAAACATGGAAATCACTTTTAAAAAATTGGTAATAAAACACTCATTCCCCTGCATTGTTTCTTATTTTTAGTAAGAAATCTAGCATTGGGCATGCATGACACAGAAAATTTCGTATTTCACAGTTGAACGGCCATGTTTTACACATAATAAAACATGAAAGACAGACTCATTTTCGTTCTTATTTGAATGTTTCATTGTCTAAAGTAAAATAAGAAATTTCATGACCAATGAACGAATGTACGATTGAGTGATATTCGTAAAAAAAATCGCGTTTAACGAAAAATAAAGTCGAAATTCGCAAAAAAAAAAAAGAGAGAGAGAGAGAGAGACTGAAAAACTATAAAAATTTGTGTAAAACATGCCTACAGAATGAATGTCGTTCATACCTATAAAAATTGATTGAGACTGATATCTGGTTGGATTTTATCCATTGTTTTCAAAAATTGTAAAGCGAATGTCGGGTAATATGCCGAATCTTTAAGACCCATCTTGCCAAATCCATCTCACCATTCAAATACTATCTTGTTATCATCAATCTTCAACACTAACATGTATATACTCATCCAACACCCCCTCGAAATGGACGAGTTCAAGTGGTAAATTTAAAGATATTGTCTGCATGTTGTTTGCAAGCCCCAAGCAGCAACTTACTGATGCTACCCAATCTACCCCAGGGACATAATGGGGTTTTCTGTCTATGTTTTCATGCATGAACAATGTAAAGAGAAAACAACAATATGCGGCATGTGTGATCCACGAAAACCATTTACATCTTCGTCCAACTCTTTTCTTTCACATGAATGACTTTTTCTTTTTTTTGCCTAGCCAGAAGTTTTGTTATTGCCAGTTATTTGGGTGTCAGATACAAGGGATTTTACTGTAATATGAATGTTTCTTAGAAGTATTAAATGCTATATTTATTAGATTTATGGGTATAATTGCTTAATATTTTGCATATAATTTTAAAAATTTATATCCGTATATATAGAGTGTGCCAAAAAAACACGTTTTCTTACATGACAGCATATACTTATTTTTACATTTTTAAACTGTTCTCTATTTTATGTGTGGAGAGTTTAATTTATTCGTTATTGTATTGTATATTTTCTTTTGATTAACCTTGTGAAAATACAGTATTATATAAGGTGAGTTTTTCTGATTAACTTATGTCACAACTATTTAAAAAACATTTTTTTAAGCTAACATGTAATGTCTTTCTGGCTACTCTTACCCTTACAACAAATTTTCGAAGTGAGCACCATTTATTACCAAACAATGTCCCAACCTGTCACGAAAATTGTCTAATGACTTTTGTACAGTAATTAGATCAAATGCATCTCCGTTCTGAGTCTCTGGTTGAGTTCTAATAAATTTTTGGATCTTTTGCAGCACATTCTGGATTTTAAATATCCCTATAGATAGTAATCCAAAGGATTGAGGTCTGGCGATCTAGGTGGCCATTCAATGTGACCCTTTCTTCCAATCCATCTTCCAGGGAATGCTGCATTTAGAAATTCTCTCACATCTCGTCCAAAGTGTGCAGGGGCACCATCTTTTTGATACTAGATATCATTTTGAAGCATGTTACCCATGCCTGGAAACAAGTCTTGACAAGCTGGAATGATATTGTTCTGAAATAGGTTTAGATACGTACATATCATTAGATATCCTTCAGTGAAAATGAACCAACTACACCTACCCATACAGTACATTTACTTTCTGTGGAAGTTGTGCTGTTGCACCATCCAATGTGGGTTTTCTGGAAACCGATATCGACAGTTATGCCAATTAACTGCACTATTTAGACAGAATGTGGGCTCATCTAAAAATATTGTGTCTTACAAATTCCGGATTTTGGGTTGTCAGCTCTATTAAAGTTACACAAAATTTACTTCTTCAGTCCAAATTATCTTCACTTAATGCCTGTAAAAGTTGTATTTTGTATGGTTGCCGTTTAACAGATTTCATTAAATTACAAATAGATGCCTGACTGACACTGTACTCCCTTGCTAGTTGCCTTGTTGTTGTATGTGGATTTTCTTGGGCATATAGTAGCATATTAAGGGAATTTTCATCATTCAGAGCAAGTTTTGGCCTTCTGGCTTTTCTCTTGTTCTTCATGCTTCCCGTTTCTTCAAACTTCTTTACAATTTTTAACACTGTGGATTGTGTTTCTGTTTGGATGCACCTGATTAAACAAATAACACACCTCTTGCAGAGTTCTTATTCTATCGCCATATCCAATCATAATTAAGACTTGTATTCATTCCATTTCCTTGAGATCTGCCAATATTCTACACTATGAATGACTAGTTTTGTTTTTCATGGCCTTCTGTAATCCATAAAAAAATTAGTACTTTATTTGAATTAATTTACCTTCTCTGCATAAGGTTAAAATTAAAAGGAAATAAACAATACAGTAACGAATAAATTGACTCTCTAACCACAAAATTGAGATAACAGTTTTAAAATGTAAGAATAAAGTACATGCTGTCATTTAAGAAAAATGCCTCTTTTGACACATTCTGTATACATGACATAAATTTTCTAAATTAGGCTGTGTACAAATTATTAAGCAATATGCATCTAATAAATATAACATTTAATGCTTTTAAGAAACATTCACATTATAAAGTTATTAGCAATATTCCAAACTTGTTCACTCTTTGTAATACGTACAACATCGAGGACAATGGAGGAGGCATGTATGCCAAATTACAGCTGAGAGATTTCCGAAAAGTACACTGTATTGTAGGCCAGTTGAATTGAGGGATGTGAGGGGACGACAGAGAAGATGGCGCAGACAATTTTCTTCAGTTTTGGAACGGGCCTTGAAGGCACGAACCTTATTAGTGACCATGTAATTGAAATAGAAAATCAATACCAGGAAACCAATGATTTGATCAATGACAGTGTGGAAATCGAGAAGCAACTCTAGTGAATATGAATGTAGATTATAGACTCCAATCTTGGTGATATTTAATATTGCCTTCGGAGCAGATCTGCATGGTTTTGCCAGCCTCTACCCAGTAGATGAACGGAAATAGGCCTACTATGTATTATAAGAATATTTTTTACAGAATTGTCGAACTGTAGGGCTACCATTAACCCGAAATTGACGAAGCATCCTATATGATACATCAATTTAAATTGTGTTATCTTATTAAATGAAAACAGAAAAGGAACTGGTACAAATATTTTATTTTAAGGCGAAGTTATAGAATAATATACAATAAATTAGCTATGATTGCTATACGTTAATTTGTTTCTCTGCAGTCTGATAGTGGTTAAAAATATTGTAGGTACTGGTACCATACTGTACCGGGTATGAGAAATTAAGTTACGCCAATTTAAGGGTTAGGTAATAATTAAAGCTGTGACAAAATAATTACTTAAAGAGAACTTCAGGAAGCAGGCTATTTCTCGGATGCTACATAATTTAATTTTTACTTATAAATCATGTATGATTTTTATGAATATATTACCAAGCGACTTCCAGAACAGCATTTAATAAGATTAAATACTGCAGGGATGATTTTTCTTACACTTTGTTAGATCATAAAAAATTATATATTACATCTGTTTTGGAAAAAATTAGAATATTGGATCCGGTAACCTATAGGTAACAAGCTATAGGTACGGCTACAACAGAATCCTCCAACAGATTTTGAATTATCGACGTTCGAAACGTCTGACGATTTCAATTAACCACCTGCTAGAATCACGGAGTATTGCTGCTGTTCTTATAATTTTGTTAATCATCATTATCATCGCTGTCACCTATAAACTAATCTTTCGATTTTTTTAAAATTTCAAATCGAGAATGTAGTGACTTTTTACGCTCAAATTTAATGATTGTAGATGTTCGTAGTTGGCTAGATTGACTCAGTGTGGCCAATCCAGTGGTTTTCATGCTATAAAAAAATAGATCTGGCGTTTTTGAGTGTTCAGCGATTAAAATTTATGGAATTTATTTTGCTGATATAGGGATTTAGCTGGTATTTTTAGCACTCACGCAGAAGAGTAATTTAATGTTTGACAATATAGCAATTTAGCGACTTCTTCACTGTCCCATAGGGGTTTTTAAAAATCGAGTTGGATACACTGCTGATAGTAGCAATATGGAAGCATGGATTGTGGTAGTATTAATGCACGTGTGTAGTTGTCAGTTGCAATATTGTGAGTAGGTTAAGAATTTTACCTGTTAATTGCAATTAGTTAAAGATTACGACTTCAGCTGTTCGTAAATAATCGTGTTTTATTTCTTCTGTGGTTACTTTTTGCTAATTTGGTAAGTATAAATGTATGGTTATGTTCTTATAATAACTGACGCAATTATTATCTTTAATTAATAAAAACTTGTAAATATTGTTAGTCATAACACTTAGAACGTTTCATCCTACGCCATAAATTTGTTGATCCTATGACTTCTGTCGCAACAGTGCTAATTAATAATGATAGAATCAAACTTTAAATAGCTAACTTTTGAGCTATCTTTACACTAGCGTTTGGATTAATTTGCATTTATATGCATACTTTTTCTTGCAGTTGTACAGTTGCGTATAGGGTGAGATTACAGATTGATTTATATAGAACTAACACATTTCTTTATTTATTTCAAAACGAATGAAGCTAGCCACAATGTAGAGTAGGCCTATTACTTAACATTCGTCTTGCAGTCTGAGATAATCTTGGGGGGGGGGGGGGGGAACCCATCTAGGAAATGAATGCAAGTGCAATTGGGATTTCGTTCCACACCTCAACTTAGCCTCCGAGCATAAGTTCAGCATATTAGAGAGTTATGTCAGTGTGGTGGTTATTTCTTACATAAACATTCTTAATTGAAGAGGTCAGAAGCAAAGGGGTATAAGTGCACTTAAGTTATTTTTGAGAAAATGTGGTTGAAAGTACTTAAGCTTTTGTAAATTCCGTGAAGTTTTTATTTCAATTTTAGTGTGTGATGTGGTTAAAAGATGTATCCCTTTGCCACAAAAAATTTAGATGCTTTAGCTTTCCCTGGATGCACTTAACTCATGTTCTTAGAAATGTTACTTGTACCCCTTTGCTTTGACCCCCCTCAATTGTAAGTAAAATCACATGATATATATTTATTTCTACAACTCTTATTTGGTTATAGTTCGCCATCACATCTCTGTATTCGAGCTCCCCATAACCCTACTTACAATTGAAATTACAACTTTCATCGACGTGTGCTGTGTGCTTATTTTTCTTTTACTGTTATAATAATACTCTCTATTGACTATCTACTCTCCTAGCTTGACATTTTTTTACATCTTTCTAATGATCACCTCAACACCTCTTTTGTCTATTTACATTGAAGTACTTCCTCCCCTCCTATCGCTTAAAATTTCCCTGATTGCACACCATCCTATACAAACATTTCCTAGGCCTATATTAGTGACCTCTCACTTCCATCTCCAATTTACAATCACTTCCAATTCCACCTGTCACCTCCCTTATTGTCTATTATTTTATTGGTCACTAATTCACTTATTCACTTCATCCTCAGATTACTTTTTGTTGGTCATTATTATTGTTTGTACACTTACAGTGCATATCCTCTATTGACTATCTATCCTTCTACCTTGAAATCTTTCACATCTTTCTAATGATTGCCTCGACACTTCTTTTGTCTCCTTACATAGCAGTACTTCCTCCTCTCCTATCATTTAAATTTCCTTGATTGTACATTATCCTTTACAAACAATTCCTATGTTAGTAATCTTTCACTTCTATCTTCAATTTACAATCACTTCCAATTCCTCGTCACCTAAGTCACTCATATACACTGTGTCCCGTAGAATCACTACTACAAAGAAATATAAATATCTCGTCACTCAGTGAATTTAGAAATATGTTTCTCATCTTGTCTTATGTAGAAACTCTCCAAGTTTGGTACCAGTGAAAATTATGACTCTAGTGCACATGTGTGGGGTATGACAATATATAGAGTTAAAATGGCAGAATTCACGGTACAGCAAAAAGTGAAATGTTGTTATTGGTTAGCCAAATTGAAGTTCCCAATTGCAGTGCAAAGACGATTTAGGCAGGAATATGGTGCAAATGTTCCAGAGCGTCATACCATTGTGAAATGGTATATTCAGCTGTAGGAAACAGGCTCTGTGTAAAAAAAAAAAAAAAAAAAAAAACAGTGTCTGCAGCTAAAGTTGAAGATGTTAGGCAAGCATTTCAGCGTAGCCCAAGGAAATCAATTCGATGAGCTAGTTCAGAGCCGAATATTCTGAATTCGACTGTTCACAACATTGTCTATAAAAGATTGCAACTTAGAGCATACAAAATCCAACTTGTGCAAGAGCTGCAGCTTGTGCTTCCATCACACCTGTAATGCTGTGAAACACATGGAGGAAGATAGAATACCGTCTTGATATTGCAATCAGAGGCGCACATGTGGAGATCTATTGAAACTTGGTGAGTTTTTCTAACATAAAATCTAAGTCCGGTTATTCTGTCACTATTAGTTTAGGAGATATTCAAGTTTCTTTGTGGTAGTGATTCTACAGGAGACACTGTATTTAAGTAAATTCGATATTTGATCAGTATTCATTATAATTGTCTCTGAGGAGATTTAATTTCCCTAAGAGAAATTTTCTCCTTGAACATCCTTCGAACATAACATTTTAGATACACGACTTACAGATATTCTCTCTTTATAGGCTGTAAAGAGCAGAGTACATTTCTATCATGTCTTCCTGGAAGAAAGCTTCAAAAACAAACCAACGAACTCATCGCGAAAGACATCAGCCTGCAAGTCGGTCTCATTTAGGACTTCTAGAGAAGAAGAAAGATTATCGACAAAGAGTATCAGACTACCATCAGAAACAGAAAACTATAAAATTACTGAAGAAGCGTGCTTTAAACCGAAACCCCGATGAGTTTTATTTCCATATGATCAATTCGAGAGTTGAAGACGGGGAACATTTAGAACTTGAAAAAGAGGATGAACACACTCCTGATCAAATACGACTCATGCAGAGTCAAGACTTGAAGTATGTGACAACAAAACGCACAGCAGAACTGAGAAAGATTAATCGCCTTCAGTCACAGTTGCATTTACTAGACGCTGCTAACAAAGTAAGAAACAAACACATCTTTTTCGTTGATACTGAAAAGGAGGCGAGAAAGTTAGATGTGGCTAAGAAACTTGACACACATCCAGCCCTTCTAAACAGACGAGTTAACAGGCCTCGAATGTCTGCTTTGAAGAGCATGACTCTTCCAGATGTGGACGAGGCAGAACTTGAAAAATTAACATCCGAAAGGGAAAAGGCTTACATGGAATTGCAGAAGAGAATAGAGCGGGAGAAGGAACTGTCGGTGATTCAGCAGAAATTAGAGCTGAAGAGACATCTTCTAAATAAGAAAGAAAGTGCTCCCAAGAGGATTAAGGCGGGCACAAAGGATGCCCCACCTGTTTATCAGTGGAAGTATGAACGGAAAAGATGATTGATAGGCCTACATTATTCTTACATGTTATAAGTACTCATATTTATGTGCAGAATGCATGTAATGTTCTACAAATCTAGAGCATGTGCAGAAGTAATATTTTTTTCTATAGTTTTAGCCTAAAATGTTTGAGTTTACATTCATACGAGGCTGAGACAAAACGTAACCTTAATATATAAATAACAAATCAGACTCTCATAGCAGATCATAGTAATATACACACACAGATATATACATATATATCTGTATAACAGGAACACTTGCATTGAAAGTAGTGAGGACTATGTTGAAAAGTGATTAAGTGTTTGTAGTTTTATTGTAGGCCTACTATTCAATTAATAAAACAATTATTAAGGTTGCGCAAATCAAGATTTCAGGTATAACTCCCTGTAAAGTTGATTTGAATAATTTCCAGGGAAAAATTGTTCTGGAGCTGGGTATCGAACCCGGGACCTTTGGTTTAACGTACCAACGCTCTACCACTGAGCTACTCGGGAACTCTAACCAACACCGATCCAATTTTTCCCTCTATATCCACAGACCTCAAAGTGGGCTGACAACCGTCAAGCAACCAACTTCGAGTGCACACTAACTCCGTGTGACTTAAATTGTGGTTTTCTGTTAACGAACAGTGACGTGTATTATGCAAATCAAGATTTCAGGTATAACTCCCTGTAAAGTTGATTTGAGTTGAAACCTTGATTTGCATAATACACGTCACTGTTCGTTAACAGAAAACCACAATTTAAGTCACACGGAGTTAGTGTGCACTCGAAGTTGGTTGCTTGACGGTTGTCAGCCCACTTTGAGGTCTGTGGATATAGAGGGAAAAATTGGATCGGTGTCGGTTAGAGTTCCCGAGTAGCTCAGTGGTAGAGCGTTGGTACGTTAAACCAAAGGTCCCGGGTTCGATACCCGGCTCCGGAACAATTTTTCCCTCGAAATTATTCAATTATTAAGGTTACTTTCTGACTCTCCCTCATATATCCCTGTACCAATGAAAAGAAAATTCATTTTTTGAAATTCATAAAATAAAAATATTAAATTATTATCATTATTTTTGTAATGTCTGTTGGGAAAAAGAATCATTATCATTTTTGTATTGTGTGAAGCAATCTGCAGCAAAATATGTGGATATTTCATTGAGAAAAATATCAGTGACATTCATTACAGGAAATAAGGTAAATTTATGGATATTGTGCCTACCTTATTAAAATTCTGTGACTTTGTGTAAGAATCCTGTAACTAGCATTACAGTTTCCTAGAAGACTGGTATTGAAATGACATACTTTATAATATCATCTAGAAATCTGAATTACAAAATTGTTACCTATGCTTACTGTCTCAACTGTCATTTCGACTTTACGAAGAATAGGAATTTGTTACATTTTGATTAATAGTGGGCCTAATTTATAGTAAAAGAGACTAAAATTATATTTTATGAGCAAATGGAAAGTTTAATGTGCGAGGTGAAGCTGAGGATGATAATTTCCAAGAGTGCTTAATATCTGTTTACTCTCGTGTGGTATACAATATTTTATCCATTAGTGATATCTAAATTTAATTCTATATTGTAGGCCTTTTCTTTGTAACGTGTTGTTTGTAAAAAAGTTATAAAATATGAATGTATGGATTTTATTGTTGCTAATGTGTTGATTGTCATGAATAAATCATTTGTATGGGAGTGATAATGGAAATTTCAAGTTATCTTAACCAATGGCTGTTGATTGGTTTAGATATCAATCCCAATAAATCCGTACTATTATTTTTATCGCGGTATATGGCATTCAAATTATTCTAACTTATCTGATGATTTCCCCCTCCCCCTTTCTTAACTGTAAATGAGCACAAATGCTACTTAGGTGTAAATTTTTCTGACATTTTGTATATTTGATTCCCCAACCGTTTCAAATGTATATCATTTTACCTCTTAGGTGTGTTTCCAAATTATATGTAATATGCTTTGTCAAATCTGGCAACCTTTTCATAAGAGGAGCTAAATTTATATTATATAGCTGAGGACAGTGAAAGAAACATTAATGTCCAATATAGGTACCAGTCATGGATAAAAATATGTGTGTTATGTTTCAAAATAAATGTAATTACAAGCTTCTTACATAATTTTGCAATATATTATTATGAGTTTTCAATGGAAAATGAATTAAAATATAATTTTAAAATCCTCAATTTAAAGTGAGCTGAAATAAAGGGTAAGAAGCGATTCATTTGTGCTCTCGGATTTCCATAAATGTTCATTTCAAATCTGAATTGTCAGATTTAACAGTGCGCTGGCTTTTGCACTTTCCTATCTATGCAACAACAGCAGCAGCAGCAGCAATGTGTAGTTTTGCTAGAAACCACGTTCATTCTCTGGTAAGAACTTAATGTTTTCAAATCAGCAAGTGTTGCCAATGAGATTCTTCCCCCTAGAGCTCTGGATTCTATTTGGACAGCCACATTGCCACTTTTTCTCGCCAACACAATTACATGTTTAGAGTCCTCTTATTTCATTGCGGGTGTAAGCAATGAAGCAACTGTGATGAGTATCACCTGTAAACTAAAATTTCGCAGCTTTATTGCACGATTGAAACAGTCTTTAATTGTAATCACCCTGATTGGATTTTCTTCTACTCACAGTTCCACAAACTTGTGTCATCCCTTTGGTACACAAGACTACTATTTTTCTTTTTTGTTATTCCGAAATATCTCTGTAATTTTTTTTGTGGGGTTTTGCACTGTATTACAGAATAAAAACATGCTGAATGTTTACGCATTATGTTCTTTGTCAATTTTCATTGATTTGTGAGATGACTTTTCTTCACCATGGTTGTCGGCTAATAAAAAAAAAGGAGCCTGCCAATTCATAGCTCTCAAGACCACGTGCATATGTTTACATTACTTTATTCTTTTGTTGGACACACTTTATCATTTTGTTCAATATTATACTATGCAGTCACAGGGATCTTGTACAAATCTTTCTCTATATACAACAAACAAGGATTACTTTGCCATGCGTTATTACAATTTGATACATTCTTGGTTTGCTGATGAATGAATGTATTTATTATTGAATATATCTCAGTTCCTTCAATTTCGTCAAGTTATAGGTTTCTGCACCAAGTCACAGATTATATTAGGCCAAACTGTAATTACCCCTTTATAATGCATGTATCTGTAAACTGTGTATTTGGATGCATATTTTAATATTTGTTTCTGCATCATAACCTGAATGCAATAACTAGGTAACTCAACTTTTCCTATTTTGAGATATTGCCTATTTAGTTATTTATTGCACTAAGGAATATGTCTTGTTTTCTTTTACCTATTGTTACATTGGAAAATATATGTCGCTGGTATCGTTCGATCAGTTACCGGTACCCTAGTTCTTGTATTACATTCTGTGCGATTTTTGCTATGCTATAACAGAGATAACTAAAAAACGCAAATTTCGAGCTACCTAGTTCTTGCATTCAGATGACGAATTATTATCTGGACTGTGCTGTCTAAAATCATGTTCTCTGAAATTATCAAGAGTGCAACTTAATGATGGCTTATAAATATTAGGTTCATAATTTAAACGTAAAAGTGAAATTTTTGTAATATTAATTGCTATGATTATACATTGTAAAAATATTTTATTTTTGCTTTTGTCAAATACAATAAATTGTTCCACAATATTACAAAAAGTTATGCATATTGAATTAATTTACAAGAAAGATGCTGTTCACTGGCATATTCTCGGTTCAAGGCTTGGGTTTTCACATTCGACTACTAATTTTCAATTTAAAACACTCTAGGAATTTTTAACTTTTTAACTCTTGTCCTTCATAGTTTGGATATTTGTTGTATAATAGCCACGTAAAAATTTCAATTTCATACTTTTGTTATTTATAAAACTAAACATATAGTAGTCCCTACTAAGAATGACAAACATAAAAAACACCCATTTATTATCCCATTTAATATCATCATCATCATCTTCCTAACAAGTATTAGGCCAAGTGGCCTGTTACGGTCTCAAACTAGAATTTTCAGTCCATCTCTTCTTTGGACGGCCTAGAGATATTTTGCCATATGGATGGTAATGAAGCAGTGCTTTTGGAATTCTGCATCGATTCATTCGTTCGAGATGACCCTTCCACTGAAGCTGATATTTGCTGATGAACTGCATAATGGGTTCTATTTGAAGTTCTTGCATTAGGTCCTCATTTTTTTTATGATCCCAGCGAGTATATCCAGCTGTTGCTCTCATAAACCTCATCTCACTTGCTGTTATTCTACTGACATCTTTATTCTTCACAGTCCACGCTTCGCTACCATAGCTTAATACTGGCTGTGCTAAGGTTTTATACAAGCCTATTCTTGTGTGTCTTTGTACTAGTGAGGGTTTCATGATTTTATTAATGATCCCCATTGTTTTATTATATTTACATATTTTTTCAGCAATATCTACTTCATCATAAGGTGATAGTGTATAGCCAAGATAAGTGAAGGTATTTACTCTTTCTATTATTTTATTATTCAAACAGATTTTGCTTGGTACAGGGAATTTCCCACAAAATGACATGATTTTCGATTTTTCAATATTAATTTCCATGTTATATTTTTCACTGACCTTATTTAAATTGTTTACTGAATATTGTAAATCATCTTCAGTTGATGCCATGAGAACTAAATCATCAGCGAAAAGTAAAGCATCAAGCTGCAAATTTCGATTAATTGGAATAAATCCATGTCGTGTCTGTCGCCAATCTTGAATGATTCTATTTATATATATAATAAACAGAAGTGGTGAAAGGCCACAGCCTTGTCGTACTCCCCATTTAATATGAGGCATCAAAACATATTGTTATCCCGATTTATGTTAATATATATAAATCTGCCATTAACTGATACATTTTCTCTCATTTTATGTTATATAAATTGTCTATAGCCTAGTTTCCTTTTTAAATGGAATGGTTAATCTAGGTAAGACAGTACAGCATTTCAAAGTATTGGTCCACTTCATGATAAATATTTTTATAACTACATTTATCTTTATATCCAGCTACTGCATCCCACTGGCTCATTATACATATGCTTTTATTGAATTACGTTTCCTTCCATAAGAATTTCGTACTAGCCTTGCTAGTCCAGAGAATACACCAGTTACTGCTGAAATGAAGGAATTTTCATTGTGTTACTGGAAATGTGTAATCTAGGTTAATACAACTAAAGGATAACCATTGTCGCATTTGGATAATACAGTGAAGTCGTGATTAACTGGCCTGACATAACTTTTCCTCTCCTTTTCTTTTTCAGCGTGTAAAAAGAAAACCGAGGACTGTGTAGGCTACTTATTGTGTGAGAATTGTGCAGACTGAAATGTGGACTATAATGTTTTCCCTAGTTTTGTATAATCTTGACAAAGTAAACGCTAAACATAACTGTTTAATAGAAGAAAAAACAGTAGAAAAAATAAGTTAAGGCATTGAAAGTATTGGATGCTAGGAAACCAGCAATATAAATCATTAATTAGGTAAAGAACATAAAATAGGCCTATAGTTCTAGGTTATGTTGTATAATTCACTTTTCTCTTTTATGGTAATCATGACTTCACTGTAATGTTAACATTAACAACACAAAATCGTTCATTTGTCTTCAACTTCAGAAATATCTGATTACTATGTAAACTTATGTTATCAATGTTTACAACATTAAACATTCATTTGTTTGCAGAATTGATGTGCGACTGTTGTGTTTCATGAAAACAGAACTTACATCGTGTATCTGTGTTAATATTTGTATCCTTCCACTTCCACTCTTCGTAAGTATCACCATGAATTATAATTGCATTGTGTAAGATAAATACATACTGTTTTCTTTTATCGTCGAAGTTTTACGTTTTGCCTTTTACACACCAAAAATTTCATGTCTAAAAATATGCAGTTTTCAACCTCTGCTGAATATTATACTTCACAGGAAATGGAATTTATTAATTGCACACTGTTATTGTGGAACTAGATTTTTTGTAGTTAACTTAATTTCAATTAAGGTTACATTATATTTTGTACCGGTATTCCTATTTCAAAATATCAGCTACTCTAGGAAAGAGATAACAGGACGTAATTTAGATACTGCAAAGGAAATACTATTTTACAGACGTGGACAGATTATTAGCAAAATTGAAGATTTTTATTATATATTTTTACAAAATATGATTCTTCAATTCAGACTGCAGTTGACATTTTTGCGTATTTCCAAATTATTAGCAAAATTGAAGACTTGTATTGTATATTTTTAGAAAATTTGACTCTTCAATTTGGACTACATTTGATATTTTTGCACGCTTACAAATTATTAGCAAAACTGAAGATTTTTACTATATATATTTACCAAATTCGACTCTTCAATTTGGACTACAGTTCACATTTTGGATATTTCCAAATAATTAGCAAAACTGAAGATTTTTATTTTATATTTTGACAAAATTTGACTCATCAATTTAGACTGCAGTTGACATTTTTGTATATTTACAAATTTTTAGCAAAATTAAAGATTCTTATTATATATTCTTACAAAAATTGGCTCTTCAATTTACACTACAGTTGACATTTTTGCATTTTTCTGTCTACTATAATGATAGAAATATGAAAAATTGTCAACTGTAGTGTAAATTGAAAAGTAAAATTTTGTAAACAGAATTATCATAAAAATCGTCAATTTTGTTAATAATTTGTCCACGTCTGTATGAGTAATATTTAACTTTATTGATCATTTCTTGCTCATTTCAAAGTAATTTGATATCTGTGAAGTAAATTAATTACTGATGCACGTAAAATTATTGAAATGGATTACAGATTGGAACTTGCACTCTGAGGTATCTTATATAAAGACACAGACAAAGACATAGTGCAAGAAAATACCCATGAAAAGTTTTTGAGATGATAGGTGCGGTTTAAACAAGCACATTTTAAGTAAAAATAGATTAGAAGTGTTTTCCTGTGATACTATAAACCATTAAAGTATTTGTATGTTAGGATGTAGTTAATTATAACCAGTAGTTACTAAAATAGTACCAATGTTTATCAGTTTCACGCTAAACTTTAAGGACTGTTCAAACGCGTGATCGCTGACTTCATTGCAAGGATGTAAATGAAGCAGCAGGAACTGTCAGCACACTTGAAAATGCAGACATGTCCTCTGATAACTGGTGTTGGTACTTCTGCAATATGGGCAACTAGATACTTTTTTTTTTTATCTTCAAAGTAGATATTCATTACTATTAGATTTGGTGTCTTTGAAGGCTAGAACGAATCCAACTTGATGGCATGTAAATTCATAAAAAGCACTTCTATCCTGTGATTATTTAAAATATGTTATTTTTTATTTCACTTATCACTCCAAAATGTCTATTAAGATAATTTTTCTGCACAAGATATTATAATAAGTACCTAATTAAAATTATTCGTATCTTCATTAATTTTTATGTGATTTTGAAAATCTCAAAACTGCCTCTCTACAAAAGAGACGGGTGGGATTTTTTTTAAATGTAAGCATTCACTTGTTATAGAAATTAATAATACCGGTAGTTGAATTTAAATCAATTTAATTCTACGTGAATGGTGTTTTTTTTTTCTTTTCATTTTCTTTTTATGAAAAGGCGTTGTTTTCTTTCTTCACACTTGCATTCGATTTATTCAGTTATCCTATATTGCCTCTTACCACTTGAGACTTTAACTGCAAAATGCGTTGCCCTGAGAATTCTTCCTCATTTCTTTGTATCCATCATACAAGTTTGTGGAAAATACTCGAACGACATGGACCAACTCTTAATCTAAGTGTTAATGGATGTGAAATTATTGAATAACCACTGAAAAACTCGGCCCAAAATATGAACAAACTTGTTTCTAATCACTTACATATGCAAGGAACACTTGGAACAAAACATATTAATCACACTGAGGAATCGAATTTAAAGTACAGAGAGCATGAGTTGACTCCATTTTCAGCCCTTCTTAGGCCTGTAACACACTTGCAGAGTTTTCGCCAGCAAGAAATGTGTTGCGAGAAAATTAAAAATTGATAACATGGATTCAAATGGACGTCCACACACTGGAAGAGATTCTCGTTCGAGGCAAAAACCTCGCACAAGTTTCTCGCTGGAATCGGTAATTCAGCGAATTTTCTTGACACATGTATCAAAGATGTTTGACATTTATACTGTTTATGACGATTGAATGTAGAAAAAGATATGACAGGTGGCGATGAATTGTATTGTTTTTATTTGAAAATGAGGAAAGATGGTTGATTACTGCAGTCAGAAACATATCAAACTTGTACGATGTCACCCGTAGGCCTATTTATATGATACACAGGATGAGAACTATAAAAACACGAAACTTAAAGAAGAAATCTGGAGACAACTATCAGATTATCTGAAAATAAATAGGGTTATAGTTTATTTTGATGAGATTTAATAGTATTAATTATAACATTTGAAATATTGTATCTATATGCCTTAACAGTTTATGTAATTTCAATCAGAATATAGCAAAGAATTCTCTATCATATCATGAATGGCAAAAAAACTGACGTCTATTCAACCTGAGATAATGCCTGAACGTACAGTATCATCATCCAAATGGAAATCAGTGACCGAAACTCGTCTTTATCTTCGTGAGATACAATGTGATTTCCAGATATTTCTAGCGTTAATTTTAGGCCTACTTTTTCTTTTCATTAACATAATATGTTCTTATAACTCCATTTCCTCATCATCTGAATACTCAGATTCAACACAGCGTTCATACGTAATTTGTAAATTACGACAATATACTTACAGGTTATATATTTAAGTACGACAGTATACGTAAATACATAACCTATAATATTTCTGCCAATGAGTAATTACTATATTCAGAAAAATGCTTTCTGCATGAAGGCAGTGCATAGATGATCATAGCGAGGTGTGATCTGTGATAGCGAGAACTCGCCAAGTGTGTGGAGGAAGGCTCTTCACCTCTTTCTCACTGGCGAAAACTCTTCAAGTGTGTTACGAGCCTTATGATCCAAACTGGAATTACGTATGTGTTTTTAATTACAAATACTTATGCTGTGTCAAAATTCCAAAATAAATTTGAAATGTATTTACTAGAAATTCTTTACATACTGTACAAAGAGAAAATACTGTTCGTTGTATGTAAAGTAATTGGTTATAGCACCTTGATATTGTGAACAATTTTTCTATATAAGCAGTAAGTTTTACATTTCAGTCTTCACAATGCCCTATATCTTAAATAGGTCATATTTTCGTCAACATAAATAAACTAAAAGATAAATAATAAGGGGTATGTGGATGGGAGGTACTAAATATTACATTAGAAAGAATAATGTTGGATCAGGGGTACTTAATTGTTACATTTGTCGTTCTCTTTGTGCTTATGAATATAATAGTTTATACTAAGTTGTAACACATAAATTATTTATTTTTTTATCTTTGGTACATACTCTTTGTGCAGTTTCACTTCTTTTCTTTTCCAAGTAAAGAAAAAAGTGAGTCGCAATCAAGTGTGTAGACTCATGTTGAAACATAAAAATGTCTCACTGGATTGTAATATTAATTTTAATGCTTCGAAATGGTTTATAAATTATACCAAATGTGTTATTGACAATATTAATTTGTAGTTAGCTTATGTTCTCTTTGTATATTGTATACAATTTGAAATTTTATAATTGATCACACATGTAGTTCTAAAATATCTGCCCTCGCTGAATATGTCACATACAATGGACTGAATGATATCTCAACGTTGCCTTCTTCTTGTGGATCTTTAATACTGTATGGTCCAAATATGCATGGTTCAGCAGTAGGAGCAACTGCAAAAAAATAAGCATATAGAATTTACATTGTATTCTGTTTTTACACAGTGGCTAAATTTCTGCCACAGATTATAAAAATTCCATACAACTATTGATATGCTTTTAAATTTTTTAATATTTCTTGGAACCAATTTGACAAAATTATTGAAAAATAGTTTGTCAATCATAGAGTAACACTGTGTAGGCAATGTCACGAGGTAATTAGTAAGTTATAACAATGGATTTAGTAATTAATACTGATGATGACTACCAGGGGTAGACAAATCCTGAGTGTCAGGTCGTCATGGCACCTGAGTTTTTTTTTCCGAGTTTAAATTTTTTTTAACATTTCCGTTTATTTTATTTGTTTATTTTAGTAGGTTATTTTACGATGCTTTATCAACATCTTAGGTTATTTAGCGTCTGAATGAGATGAAGGTGATAATGCCAATGAAATGAGTCCGGGGTCCAACACTGAAAGTTGCCCAGCATTTGCTCATATTGGGTTGAGGGAAAACCCCGGAAAAAAAGCTCAACCAGGTAACTTGCCTCGACTGGGAATCGAACCCGGGTCACCAGGTTTCGCGGCCAGACACGTTAACAGTTACTCCACAGATGTGGACTCCATTTCTTTTATGTTGCTATGACTAATATATGTATAATGTTGACAGAAGTGATACAGGATTAACATATGAACGTGATCAGTTTTAATAACATTCACAGCAGGTGATATTTTGTCGAATTGCGAATGGCTAGAAGAGGCTATAGAGCAGGGGCGGCTTTCGAAGAGGGGCTGCGGAGCTGCAGCACCCCCAGACATTTGTGGCTCTTGTCTCGTTTTATGTTATGAAAAACATTTATTATACAGTCTCTATTTAGTGACTCGAATTTTTTTAAAAATTTCGCTCTCAATGACATGCACACAATCGTTAGTGAAGTCACTTCCTCCCCTGGTGCTGCCAGAGCGAAACCAGAGACAAGGACTGTTAGGGTGAAGCCACTTCCTCCCCTGGAGCTGCCAGTCTCGTCTCGGATGCTTTGCGCGTTAGTTTTACCCCTCCTCCCTGCTGCCCCTTGCCGTGAAACCAGAGTTTCCAGGTGCTGCAAAATTTGTCAGCAGTTTCTCAGTAGCGCGCAGTTTTAAATACATTTTCTTTAATGTTGTGAGTATAACAAGCGCAACAATGTTTAATTCAGTACAATATTTACAGTCTATTCAGTTCAGTACCTTAACAGTTCAGGAGAAATGTGAAATTAAGTGCCCATCAGTTGAATCTCATAATGGAAAGAGCCGCTAAATAAAATACAAAGGCTCGCATATTTTTTGATAATTTATCCAGTATCCCTGCTTTCTTCTCTTGATCTCCATACAATCTGTATTAGATTAAAGTGTTTCAAAGACAATTCCATCAGCTGGGGCAACAAGATGGATTTAAAATAAGAACAGTAAATGTTGTTCACGAGAAGAAGGAGCCATTGCTAGAATGTTTTCAAACCATAATGGAATCTGAAACATCTAACATCGCAATAAATGAGGCAAGCGTCCCGGTGCGTACTCTCGAATATCCTGAATTCAATTTCTGGCTCAGTTATTTTTTTCATTTATTGATGTATCATTTTTTTCATTTATTGATGTATCATGTACATAAGGCGGCCGGGTAGCTCAGTTGGTAGAGCAGCTGGCGACGGACTGAAAGGTCCGGGGTTCGATCCCAGGTGGTGACAGGATTTTTTTCTCGTTGCCAAACTTTCAGAACGGCCCCGAGGTTCACTCAGCCTCCTTTAAAATTGAGTACCGGGTCTTTCCCGGGGGTAAAAGGTGGTCAGAGCGTGGTGCCGACCACACCACCTCATTCTAGTGCCTAGGTCATGGAAAGCATGGGGCTCTACCTCCATGCCCCCTAAGTGCCTTCATGGCATGCTACGGGGATACCTTTACCTTTACCTTTTATCATGTACATATATTATACAACCAACTACAACATCGCCAGTTAGATATTTCTAAGGTTCAAATCTGCAAATAAAAAATTAAATTATGGTTTATTTAACGACACTCGCAACTGCAGGGGTTATATCAGCGTTGCCAGTGTGCCGGAATTTTGTCCGCAGGATTCTTTTAAATGCCAGTAAATCTATTGACATGAGCCTGTCTCATTTAAACACAACTTACAAGATAAGGCGCATGGAACTAATCTTTAAATAAAGTAAGTTGCTTGGTTTATTTTTGTATGCAGCCCCCCTTAATTCAATACCCACGAACTGCCACTGCTATAGAGTATTCAAAGTTAAGAAAATACCATTGGGTATACAGGTTTTTTCTTAACAGACATCCCCTCTCTTTGTAATATAACTAAAATCAGTTGTTTACATAATGAATATGAAGTAACAGAAGTAAATCTATTCCATTTGTTCAGTTATTGGAATACAACAAACTAATATACAATTCTTATAAGCAATATACTGTAAAGCATTTTATATTTGAAGCCTGGCATGATGGAAACTGGTAGAAGTTTATAGATTCTATGAGATTCCTCACTAATATTAACAGCATCAAAATGACAACAGAAGAAAAAGCACTGATTCAATATGAAAAACTTACCAGATTACCAGGAAACAATTGGCATTCATACAGTCCTCTCTGTAGATTGAAAACTCAAAAAAGTTTCATATCCATTGTTCAAGAATTAAAACAGAAAATCAATATCCCGAATTTAAAAGAAAACTTACAAATTAAACCAAACCCTTTAACTCTATTAAATATAGAATATAATCTAAATTTAACAGAAGAAATACTGAAATCAGAAGTAAACACTGAAATAATGAAACAATTGTCTTTAGAGACAATTAATATTAGGTACCCTCCACAAAACTGGCTTCATTTATACACCGACGGATCCTTGATCTCCAGAGAACAAGGTGCCGATGCAGGTGTTACGTGCTGTCTCTTCTCACTTTATAGATCTCTTGGGTATGTAACAACAAGTTTTCATGGAGAAATCGTTGCAGTAAGTGAAAGTCTCAGGAATCTTCTATGCCACATCAATAAATTGAAGAATGTAGTTATATTGTCAGACTCCAAAGTAGCTATTCTATCAATAGTCTCTAAACACACACCTTCATCTCAAACAGCAGAAATAACTAAAATGCTCTCTCAATTAATATCATTCAATAAAAGAATTGTATTCCAATGGATACCATCCCATTGTGAAATCCTGGGAAACGAGAATGCGGATGCTCTAGCAAAGAAGGGCAGCACTGCTACTTACAGACCTGTTACTAAATCTACGTATTACTCTGTGAAAAAATTTATTAAATCTACATACTTAGACTTCAACAAACAAAATTTGATAACACAATCTCAAGGGAAAAAATGGAACTCTCTGCATCATAATCCACAGTTAATTCCTGATTTACCACAAAAATCTTCTGTAGCTGCATTTAGATTGGCAACAGGCCATGATTGTTTGGCCAAACACCTGCATAGAATTGGAATATATCAGTCCCCTAACTGCCCATTGTGCAACTCAAACCAAGAAATGGATTCGGAACACCTCAAAATCTGTGCTTCAGTGGCTAGTCATGATAATATCTTTGAAAAATATTGGAGTGCAAGAGGTCAAATGACTTTATTGTCAAACACCTGGCATTAGAAAACAACAACATATTTCAAGCCATGCTTAGTTACAGTATTTGTATTTATTTCTGTTATTTTACATACATTAGAAAATACGTAAATAACTTATTTCAATTATATTACAAAGAAGGGGGATGTCCGCTAAGAAGACGTCTCTATGCCCAACGGTATTTTCTAAACACTGAATGCTGCATATGAGACTATTTCTGAAGTATGAAGTTCTTAAGAACAATTGATGAAAACGTTTAGGAACCCATGTTCTTGGAGAAGTGAAGGATCCTAACATTGGTACGAAGGTCCTGAATCTTAAACTGATATAATTGGATAGCAATCTCTTAAACATTTAGGAATATGCATAATTTGAGAGGATGATGAGTATGGGCTTGTAACAGTCTCAATCTATATTCTTATGGGGCTAACTTGAAACTAAAGAAATTGTCATAATTATATCTTTATAACAATGAACATACTAAATAGAATGTCTTACGCAAATTGCTTCCAGTTAAAAGGGGCTCTCCTGCTTCCATTTGCAAGTTTTCAGCTTGTAGTCTTAAAGGCACAGTTCCAATGACGACAGGTACCTTCAGGAGCTTCAACGTCTCTCCAATTTCCAGTCCAGTTGAACAAATGTGTAACTATAATAATTAACAATTAAGAAAGAGCTGTTAGTAAAATGTAACGTTTGAGATTCAAAAAAAAGTTGGATATAGTTTTCTTATTGATCACTGGATAAACCTGCAATTGAATCTATGCTCAAATTATTATTAATAAATAAACTTTGGGGAAGAGGGGGCCATGGCTTACAGATGTCGCTAGTGCCAAGAAGTAATATCACTCAGTTCATTAGAAAGTACCCAGAGTGCACCACAGGCAGTGGATCCTGAAATACCAGGAAAAAACTCCTATGTTGCCTGGACCACAGGTTTCCCTAACACAAGTTCTAAATTCAGAGTGGATCGACCAGACTCCCTGATTTAAACACAGCAATGAGCTAAATAAATACATTTAAAGCAATAATAAAAACGCCTTAAAATCTAAAAGTTGAGTAATAATAATAACACATTAATTCGCATAATGATTGAAGATCAATCAATCAATCTTCTTAATGTATCCAGCTGTTTGCTGACAACATAAAGTCCACTATAGTCCACTATAGTCTATTCAGTTGTTGTTTTTCACGAGAAATGAGAGGTATTTTAATCGGTGTTCATTATAGATGCCTGTTGCTAGTAGCCAGAGTTGGGGTGTAGTCAATATATACTGCAGGGCTGTGTCTTCTGCAACCGGTATTGATGAGTTTAATGTACTTCTTTTGTGGTTTATGGATGGACAGTATAATGATATCTCTATCCAATGCTTTTGCTTCAGTAAAGTCTCATTTTACAAACCTATGGATCAATAATTGGCTCTCTTCTGACAAAGGAAAAATTTTATAGTCTGTACAAAAGAAACCAAATGACCTGGAAATGTACAAAAACTTGCCCAGACATGTTCAAACATTTTTAACAAGAGCCAGAACAGATCACATTGTCACTCAATTGTACCTACACCGATTTCATAATGATTGAAGATAAGGTCCAAAAATATAAACAGACTTAAAATAATAATCAGGGGCGGCCCGTCCTTATGTGCTACAGTACAATGATAATTTTTGCTCAAATAAAGTGTTTGCAATACCATAGTATTTGATCTGCCATTTGACAATTTCCCGTGGTTATGTTCACGACGTGTTATAGAGTGTTTAGTCTTCGCTCTTCGGTGCCTCAGGGGGTTCGTTGTGTTACTCAAAACTTACATGAGAATGTAGACAGTTAATGCGCATGTGCGAAGCTGAAATAACTGCTCTGATTGGCTATTTTTACACGGGGAAGTGCTGTAGTCAGCTTCAGCACAACACAGCTTGGAGATTGCAAAAGTAAAGCGTAAGGAAAGACTGCTTGTTTGTGGAGGAACTCAGAACTATGTACAATGTATTTGGTAATTCAAATGTTCGACTGCTGCTGCCATCTACCAGTTTTTTTAGGTTCCTCCTGAATCAATCAGCAAGCGACGGAAAATTGAATCCCAGAAAATTGATGCCAAGGAGGTATGTAACCGTATAATTCTGGAAACTACTCATCGTTTCCAATCTTTAAGCTACCTAGACGCAACAAAATTGTTAAACAGCGAATTTTTTGACAATTTTTTGAATAATTTTCCTGAACGCGAACTTGAAGTTGCTGTCAGCAGATATACTGTACTGAACAAAAGAATGTTAAAGACACAACTTGGAGTTCTATACGGAAGATGTGACTTCCGAAATATAGATGGCTGTTCAATTATTACAAAACATAGTCTCCAACAACTCACGGGATCCATTCTGTGAAGTAACGAAGTTGTTAAATATTTTGGTTACAACACCAATGACCACTGCTGAGCCAGAAAGATGTTTTTCTTGCTTGAAACGCATAAAAATGTTTTTAAGGAACACTATGTCCCAGGATTTCCTCACTGCTCTTGCAATACTGTCAATAGAAAAGAGTATAATGTCCAGGATGGAGGGATTTAACGTTTAACTCCAGGGTAATTGACAAGTTCTGCAGTAGGAAGGAACTCCATATTTCGTCACTAGGCGAGTCTCAAATTAAGATAAATGCATATAAGTGTATACAGTAGGCCGATATAGAGATTGTAGCACACTCATTATTTTAACCACCAGCCACTACTGATAATAATTCTGTATTCATGTAATGATTTCAAATATTATTAGAATGTACTTACATACAAATTATACCATATGTCCATGAGGCTGCAGTGTGCGAGTTTTGAAGCTGCCACTGGAGGGATCTGAAGGGGCTCCTCCCTCCAAACTTGTGACTCGTAAGGCATTACTGACCCTCTCAACACTTCTGCTACAGCTCTCTTGATTTTCGTTGGGCCTGACTTGTAGTGGTATTTAATTACCTGTTTTGATAAAAAGAAATCATTCACGCTTACCAAGCTTTCTAAATTCTAGAAGTTTGCTTCTTTGTTTGTTTATCTATCTGTCTGTAACAGCAGGATCTTGACTTTCACATTACTTGCCTTCTTGCTTTCTGATACAAACTATGCCATAAATGAGTCCATACATGATTAACTAATGTTACAAATTTCAATGTTAAAACAGTTTCTTAAAAACTTGAAAATTGTTTGAAGCATTATACTCAGGTCCTAATATTTATCATGAAGAAACAACTTCTCAGACTATCATAATGTGACAAATTACATTAGAATTCCTCGTATCTGGCAACTGTGGGACAAAACCAGTGCCAGATAACTGATTTTGCTGGATAACTGGAAAATACGTTTATAGGTTATGTAAAGATACAATGTACTGCACAAGTATTTTTTTCCATGTTGAAATTTAGTAATTTCTATAGGGCCTATAGACATTTAAAAATAAAGTTTCGAAATATGTACAATATTTATTTTTAGTACTGAATACTAGAGTTGGGTCGATTCGTGAACGAATCGTTCATTCGAATGACTAATAATAAAGAATCGTAAGAATCGATTCGTGGTATCAACGAATCGTCGTTCAAAAGAATCGTAACGAATCGTCGTTCAAAAGAATAGTAACGAATTGACGTGGTATCGTAACCCACGATTCTATTTACTTGTTTGATGTAACCTGTCAACGGACATTTCCGAACCGTGCCGAATACTCCCGAGCGAGAGTGAAATCAAAATACTGCATTTGTTAAGTATGGAAAATAATGAACACAAACCTGAAATGTGCATAGTTAAATACAGATGTAATGCAAAAAATGTACTTCGTAATAAGGTTCAGTTGATAAATTATAATTTAGAAACATTATCTTGGGTAATTGTGCAGACTAATGGAGGTCGTGCTGAATGGTTCCAGCCAATGAGAAAGAGACAATCCAATGTCTCGCCTCTTATGCCATCTATGCGAGAGATGTACAACGGTTTTGTTCTACGCGCGGTTTGCAAAGGAAAGTGTCCTGTAAGTTGTTCGTTGACGAATTGTTGGAATCGCAGAGTAGGAAGAATCGTGAACTCATTGACGATTCAAAAGAATAGTTGGAATTGCAGACTGAGAAGAATCATGAACGAATCGTTAGAATCGATTCGTAATGTATGATTGAATCATTGGAATCGACTTCTGAAAAAGAATCGTGTTGCCCAACTCTACTGAATACGGTAATGTACATTAATTAGTTTATAATTACAGTAATACATATAGCGTAAAAAATACTAAAAGTTTTCGTACCATTATGACAATTTTAAATGGCAGCCATGTGACATGAAGAGCAGTGTAGCAAACGTCACAACTATGAAGATGATGAAGTAGCGCTCGATGATTTGAATATCTCTAACATATCTCTAATGTCTGTTTGTTTATATATATACTATCTATTACTCGATTGAAACTTTTACGTGCTGTAGAAACAGAGAATTTCATGCTTTCATACTCATCAAACACCCCCTCGAAACGGGTGAGTTCAAATGGTAAATTTAAAGATATCGTCTCTGTGCATTGTTTGCAAGGCCCAAGTGACACATTACAGATGCTACCTGATCTATTCCAGTGACATAATGGGGTTTCCTGTCTATGTTTTCACGTGTGAACAATGTAAAGAATGAACACAATATGTGGCATGTGGGATCCACGAAAACCACTCAC